>NC_021165.2:41152747-41169074 GCF_000331145.2 Cicer arietinum
TAATAATAATAATAATAATAATAATAATAATAATAATAATAATAATAATAATAATAATAATAATAATAATAATAATAATAATAATAATAATAATAATAAAAAAAAAAGGACATTGCATTGCATGCTTTTCATCAGATTTTATGGTTGTAAATGTTGAGAGTTTGTTTGGATTGACATGATTAAATAGTATTTTTGCATTTTTGGTAAAATAAATTGGATTAAAATGCTAAATTATGTATCATTTGTGATAAGTCATTAACCTTTGTGAGATTTTTGAGCCTTATTATGAATGGAATACATTTTTCCATCCTTTTTTTTCTTGTGTGTTATCTCACTCATGATTGCTAGTTATGCCATAACTTGACTTGACTCTTGTCCGCATGCATATATTGAAATGATCTAGGCATTTGTTTCTAATTAAGCTACCAACCAAATAAGCATACCCTACAATTATCCATTTGTTTAAGCCCATTTGAGCCTAATTACCCAAATTTTTTTGGTTATATAGCTCATTACAAGCATAAAAGTGAAAAACAATGAACTGCCTCAATCTTGGGTGATCTTTCCTTACATAAGTGTAGGGGTGCTCAACTTGTTTGTTTAAATTTGAGAGTGATGAAAAAAAAAAAAAAGAAGAAAGAAAAAAAATAATATATATATATATATGAGGAAAAATGGTTGTGTTATGAACAAAGAGAGTATGAAAATAAAAGTTAATGATGTTTTGTTGAGTTACTTAATGTTGTTTTTCTCTCTTCATCATTAGTCATTTATTCTCTTTGATTTTCAGCCCGAGTCTCCTTAGGATTATCTCACCCTTACCTTGGCCACGTTACAACCTAAATAAAGACCTTTTGATCATTATTTGCATGTGTTTCAAATATAGATGATAAAGGCTTGTCAAGCCTATGGTAGTGCTAGATTTCATGATGTGTTTTGAGTGTAAATAGTATCCCAAACACTTTGAGAGAATTTTATATCCTGGGAAGACTCTATCACTTACGATACATTTTTTAGTTAACTTGTCCTCTTGTTTGTCTTGGTTGTGATAAAAAAACTATTCATAATTGCCTTAAGCTAGAAATGTTTCTCTCTTTCACCACTTTGCATTCATAAGAATATCAGGGAATGCCAAAACTGGTGCAGTAGTGAGTTTAACCTGAGCTCCTCAAAAGCCTTGTGCGCCTCATTGCCCCAATTGAACCCCTTTTTTTTTTTGTCAATTCAGTTAGTAATCTTGCCATAATCTCTTATGAACTTCCTATAGTAACCCATCAGACCAAGAAATCCCATTGCCCCCTTAACATTATTTGGAACTGGCCACTCTTGCACAATGAATTTTTTTAAGGTGATCAATTTTGGCTTGAGCAAATGAATTTTTTTAAGGTTAGCCACTAATTTATGTTGCTGCAACATTGTCAAAACCTCTCTCAAATGCTTCATATGGGACTCCCAATTTGAACTATAGATCAAAATGTCATCAAAGAACACTAACATAAATCTTCTCATCATTGGTCTGAAAATATCATTCATTAAAGATTGAAATGTGGAAGGCACATTCATCAAACCAAAAGGAATTACCATGAATTCGTAGTGGCCCTCATGAGTTCTGAATGCATTCTTGTGGATGTCTTCCTCCTTCACTCGTACTGATGATATCCAGATTTAAGGTCGAGCTTGGTCAGATATTTGGCACCGTGTAGTTCATCCAAGAGTTCCTCAATAACAGGAATAGGGAATTTATCAGGGATATTGACCTTGTTCAAAGCTCTATAGTCAATGCACATCCTCCATGTGTTGTCTTTCTTCTTCACCAAAATAATTGGGCTATAATGTGCACTTTGACTAGGTCTGATTACCTCAGACTCCAACAATCCTTGCACTTGCTTCTCAATCTCATCTTTGTGATGATGTGGGTAATGGTAAGGTCGTACGTTCACATGTCCTTTTCCTTCCTCTATGCAAATAACGTGACGTTTTTCCCTTCTAGGAGGTAGCCCCTTGGGTTCACTAAAAACTGTAGCATAACATTCCAAAAGCTCTTGCAATTCCCTACTCAATTCATCTTTTAACTGTTGTCCTAATTTGTTATCCTTATCATTAGCCAACAAAAACATCTCTTTGGTTGGTAGTAATCCATCCACTAATTGTTTACACTTCCCCATCAAACTTAGCAAGGCCATGGGTTGCTCGACATCACCTTCTCCTTCTCCGATTTGGACCCATTGTCCCTTCAATTTAAATTCCATCACTATCTCATTCCAATCCACCCACATTCTCCCTATTGTTTCCAACCAATCCATCCCCAACACTAAGTCCACCCTTTCTAAATCCCTCACCAATGGGATATCATCGACAACAACCTCTGGATTCATACTGATTGAGTTGAGAAACACATATTTTTGAACTCATCCCTTTAGAGAAAACTTAGTTTATTGGTTGAGAGAAACTTCGAAATATCGGGATCCAGAAATATCACATTCTATCGAGCACAATCTAATAGGATATAGTTGCTAGACAACCAATCCATTCCCAGAATTACTCCCAGATATTTTAGAGGAATACAAATTAAATCGGTCTTAAAGTTAATTTTAAACACAATTAGCGGGCATTGGAAACATGCCGAATTACATTTTACTGGCTTAGCAGAGGGTAGGGTAATCACTAAATCGAACGGTAAGGTAGTGACATTTAGTTTGAGTGAATCAACCCAATCTAATGATATGAACGAATGTGTTGCTCTAGAATCATATATCACAAAATATATTTTTCCAACAATTGAACACTCACCCTGAATTAGTTCTGAAGAAGATGGTGTTTCTTCTCTACTAATATGATAAATACGTCCTCGAGCAGTAGGGCATGCAAGACCCTTGTTGTTGACAACATCTTTATTGTCGGCAATATCCTTCTCTCGGCAATCTTTTGCAAGATGGCCTGGTTTTTGACAAGCATAACATACCCTGGTTCTCTTGGGACACTTAGTTATCTTATGTCCCTTATGTCCACAATGAAAGCATCGAATGGTACGTGTTTGGTTATCTCCCAAATTTTGAGGCCTTTGATCTCCCGCGTTTTGGGGTCCTGTTCGATCTCTAGCAATCCACTATGGGAAAGCTTACAACTTTTGCTGTTGGAATTGTCTGCCTTTATTTTGTTGATTACCATTTCCCTGAGGTCTCATTGGTCCACCAATAACACCTCTTTTCAGGCGGCTCTGTTTCATGATCTCTACCTTTTTGCACTTCTCCACCTGCACCTGATACTGACGTGTCTCTAGGGATCCCATAGACTCCTTAATCTCATACTTGAGCCCATTTTCAACTCCTTACACGTGTACTCTTCATCGATTTGGTTATGAAAGTAGCAAAAATATTTTGCTACGGACTCAAACTTTGCTACATACTCGAACACTGTGAGACTTCCCTGATATAGTTTCATAAATTGGGCCTCATTCTCAGCTCTAACACTCTTTGGAAAATATTTGTCCAAAAACTTTCTCTTTAAAACTTCCTAGGCCACCTATTCGTGGTTTCCTTCCATCATTTGTCTCGCCCCTTGTCGCCAATATTCAGCTTTACAAACCAACAAATATGTGGCATACTCCACCTTTGTGTCATTTGGGTAGTGGAGGATTTCAAAGATCTTCTCGATCTCCTACAGCCAGAGGTTAGCCTTGTCAAGATCATGTTCCCCTTTAAGTTTTGGCGGGTCTTGTCTACAAATTCAGTAAATCCTCTTATTGCAATAGCTGCTTCCTTCCTCTGGTCCCTATGTGCTTTGCATTGAGATTGGACTACATCTTGCTGAGCCTGGACTGCAGCTTGTTGGGTCATTGCAGCCGCCATTGCATTCATGGCTTGGATTGCTTCAGTCATGTCACTCCCTCCTTTGGGGACTGGTCGATTTGCGCAACGAGCCATACTTCCTACAAATTTTCTAATTAGGATAACACTTTGATCTAATTGTAATCGTAGGGTTGCAAGGAAATATTTTATTCACGGCTATACGGTAAGTTCAGGTCACACCGTAAGTCGTGTATTAGAGGGGTTCCTAGAAAAGAGAGGTGGGTCAACAAACCACTTAATAACCAAATCTTTTCTTAGCTAGAATCCCACTAATACAACTTTTTACAATATTACTCTTCCCTTCTATTTTGGGGATCCTAAAATTTTATATTAATTAGAGGTTTAAAACATTGAATTTATTACAAAAATTTAGATCAGAAAACAAAAATTAAGTAATTAAGGAATATTCATATTCATTATAAAATTCAATTGCCATAATTAATAACGTCATTAAATCATGAGTAGAAATTTAGTAAAAATTTCAAATACAAATCATAAGTAGTAAGTTCATGACATCATAATTTCCAAAGCAATTATTTCATTGAATCAAATTAAATCGTGATCATTTCAAATCATAATACAATAAATTCATAATCTATACCATCATAACTATTCATAATCTATACCATCATAACTAGTCATTGCGTTGAATCAAATTAAAACCATTTCAAATCTAGGATCAAGAATTCATGGCCTATCATAATTGTAAACTTATGTTTCTAGAAAGAAAAAATATCAATTAATATAAAAGAGACCAAATAATCAATGCATAGTGTTAATTTCTCCTATATAAATATATATAACAAAATTAATAATGCATCCTAGAATAAAGCTCTGATACCAGATGTAACACCTCAAATTTTTTGATCCAAAGTATTCCTTATATATACTTATGGCTT
Organism: Cicer arietinum; assembly: GCF_000331145.2. Lineage (NCBI taxonomy): Eukaryota > Viridiplantae > Streptophyta > Magnoliopsida > Fabales > Fabaceae > Cicer > Cicer arietinum. The sequence continues at coordinate 41,157,495 of NC_021165.2, forward strand.
AGAAAAATTTACGACAATTTTTTTAAAGTTAGAATACCTAACATTTATTCATTTAAATAATTAGTAACAATCACGTTTATTTAATATTATTAAGAAAATGTCTATTCAAAGCTAAAACAAAGAAAAAACAATTATTCAAGCTAAAGCAATTATCGCGGCAGTTCTATTATTACAAAATTGTCTTAAAAAATCCATTTTTACCCGACATTTGCCGCACGTTAATATTCATCAACTACTCTTGATTTTCGTTGAAATTATTAGTACCTAAAATATTGTTGTAAGTGTCAATTTTTTTCCATCATCCACATCAAACCAAAGCTAAACATATAGGAGGATAATGCAAAACATATAAAAGTAAAAACTTCCAATTTAAATAAAAAAACATATGCATAATGCATGCTCCTAAAACTATAAGATCCGAATATAAACCTGCCACTAAGACAACTTCCACATAGAAAGATCACACATACCAATGGGAAAAAAACCTGTCACTGAGGCAACTTCCACGAAGATGCATATGCCATGACATAATGTTATATTATCAAAGATATAACTTCCCACTAAGAATCATGTCATATGCATTCAAAATCACTTTTTAAAATCATCATCTTATTCACATATCACTAAGATCACATATCACACCTTATCATGAGTATCACATATTCATAGACGAATAATCATAAAAATTATAATTTTCACCACATACACTTAAAAATCAAAACTTGATATCATGTATCCATAAAAATTTACACTTTAACATATATAACAAGAAAATTCAAACTCAAACTCATATACATCATCAAAGTTAAAACCTTATCACATATAACATACAAATTCAATCTTTATTTCATATTCATCATAAAAATTAAAACTTTATTGCATTTAACATAAAAATTCATACTTTACTTCATATTCATTATAAAAATTAAAACTTTATCATATATAACATAAAAATCCATATTTTACTTCATATTCATCATAAAAATTAAAACTTTATCACGTATAACATAAAAATTCATACTTTACTTCCTATTCGTCACAAAAATTAAAACTTTATCATATATAACATAAAAATTCATACTTTACTTTACATTTATCATAAAAATTAAACATTTATCACATATAACATAAAAATTTATACTTTACTCCTTAAAAATCGTATATTATATATTGAACTTAATGCAAAGGATTAAGGTATCAGTATTTTAATTCATTAGTCTACATTAATTCCTTACAAAAAGCAAACAATCACAATTAGTAATTTCATGTCATCCAACCAACAATCTAACTCTAATTTGTGGAGGAAAAAGCCCTTACCTTGACTGCTTTTCTGCCTAGTACAAAGCTCTAAGTCCCACGAATTCGTTCACAAGGAGAAGAAGTTCCAAGCTTTTGATGCACGAAGAAGAGGAGGTGATGGTGGTTAGGATTTTGGTATTCCTTTCTATATACAGAATCTTGTTTGTAAAGGGTTTGTGATGGTGGCTAGGGTTTTGGTATCCCTCTCTACTTATCATTATTGAGTATAGAAATATTACAGACTTTAGGGAAAATTTAAAGTGGAGATTATTGGGTAGATAGTTTTGGGCCTAAATAAAGAATAGAAGGGAGACAATATTATTTATTTATTTATTTATATGTTAACCTTGGTCACAAAAAAAAAACAAGACACAAACTCCTAGCCATTTATCTACTCATTCATATAGATTGGATGGCACTAAGCAACAAATCCTTAGCCCAAATTCTTCTTGCACTAGAGATAAAAATACATCTACTAAATAATTGTTACGAACAATTTTATCAACTACAATAAGTCGAACAAGGCAAATAATTATCACACCTAATTTAATATTGGAAAATATATATTTATAGGTCATAACTATTTTAAATAATAATTTTAGAGGATGTTACATCAATGATATTGGTCAAAGACATGCTGTTGTACTCCTCTTCATTTTTGACTTCATCTTTTTCCTTCTCATCCTCCATGACCTTGGCCTCACAATCATCTTCACCAGGTTGATCTATCACGATTACCTCAAAATGACGGTTAGGGCACTGGTGTTGGGGTTGATAATTTCCCCCACACTTGTAGCATATCCATTTCCTCCTTCTTTCCATCAACTCATGATACAAAATGTGTCTCACCCTTCTGTCCCGAGGCATATCACGCCTGAAATCACCCCTGTTATCATTTTTTGGCCCGAACCCATTTCCATTTTCCTTTTTAGACTTCCCATAACCCCACTCTAAACTAGACCCACTAACATACTGTGGGTTCACCGATTGAAAACTCCTCCGAATCCACTCCTTTGGTTGGCACTATGCAACCCGACCAAATTCGGTTTATTCTTCGAAAATTCCATCTCAACAGCCTGTTCCATGTTACTCAATCTTGAGCACGAGACTGACCCCATTGTTATCATACTCCGCACTCACCCCTTTATTCCTTCCCGAAGACCATGTAAGAAGTAACCCAAATATTGTGAATCAGGTATTCGATTTACTTGCACCACTAGCCTATCAAAATCCTTGATATATTCTTCTACACTTCCATCTTGCTTAATTGAAGAGACTTGTTCGAACAAATTTCCTTCTCCAATCCATCCATAACGTTCAAGTAAAGCATTATTAAACTTCTCCCAAGTTAGATCCGCTTCTTCCTCCGTTAATGCTTTGAAAAAATGAATCGTTGACCCCTCCATGCATAATTCGGCCAAACTCACCATTAGTTCCAGGCTCGTATTAAGAACCCTGAAGTAAATCTCTGCACGCCTTATCCACCCTGCAAGATCTTCACCATCAAAAGAGGGGAGTTCCACCTTCTTCACAGATTGAAAAAATTCATCAATGGCTTTCCCATGAATTTGTTGGTCGTTCCTCTTAGATGTTTATGAATATCCGCTCTTCTCCGCAAGACTTTGGGATATGAGCGACACAAGTTTTTCCTGATCCTGAGCGGCTTGAAGTCGAATCTCTGCCAAAGTCTGTTTGAGCGGTTCAACTTTTGTCTCTAACTCATTCACCTTTGCTTCCATCTTCTTTGGCTTGAAGTCGAATTCCCTGGTATGTGGTCTATTTCTCTTGCTCTCCAATTAAACAATCCGACAGGGCGAACCAATTAATAAATGAATAAAATTAGAAATAGAAAGTGCTGAAGTGAAGAGAGGGAATGCGTGACTTTATTGAATAAGAAAAAAGAATTACACAGTAAACACATAGAATACAATGCTCCTTTAGAGTGCAAAATGCTCTCTGCCTACAACATACAAATTATAATCATGATCCCCCCTTTTTTTTACACACATATTACACAATATAATTATTCCTCACAAACCTTCTAGGCAGTTAGGTAACTGCCATATAATTATTCCACAAACCCAAACCTACTAGGTAGTTAGGTAACTGCCATATAATTATTCCACAAACCCAGTAAATCTTCTCTTATAAACTTTCCACAGATGTGGCCTACTAACAGCCCCTGTAGCAATTACTGCATCAGTAACTGCTATCTATCAAAATAAATATTGTAAGATTTGAAAATTACAATGTAATAGCATACTTGTCAGACCAACATGTTCATAAATATTATAGATAATGGATATAGCAGAAGTTCATATAGTTACAAAAAGAGCTGTTTGAATTACTTTAGTTCTAAAAATTAAAGAGTAAATTAACTATCCTCCTTTGTCAGATAAAAAAGGAGATGGAGGACATCATACAAAAGAAGGAACGTCAGAGAGACGGGGAGGATGAGGATTCTTCTAGGAAAAGGAGTGCTTAGGTAGGTCTAGGAAAGTTTGAAGTGGATGTTGCACAGTTGGTTCGAGTCCCAATTTTGGTGCCAATTGAATGGTGATCCAATTTCTCAAAAGTGCGTTCTCCTTGTCCTGGTGGATTTGCTTGCATTAGACAAAGAAAAAAAAAACATGCATTACGAAAAAAACAATAACATACATTACAATTAGAAAATTCAGAAGCATATGTTAAACTATAAAAAAAAGAGTGAATCATGCAATTAGTAAAAACAGAAGCATACATCATAAAAAAAGTTTCAAATAGAAAAAAGAAAATTAACTATACACATACTTATAGTAATTAACATACACTAGAAAAAACAATAGCTATGTACTAGAATTATACATTACCATTTAGAAAATAAATTATCATACAACACACTTTGGAGAGAAAAAAACAAAAGCATGCATTTAGAAAAAAAAACAAGAATACATTACATTTAGATAATAACAGAAGCGTATATTAAACTAAAAAAAAAAAACAAGAATACATTACATTTAGAAGCATGCATTAAAATAAAAACAGAAGCATATATTAAGCTAGAAATAAGAGAGAAAATGATGCATTTAGAAAACACATATCATACATAAAAAAAATGGAAAAAATGAATATTTGGCATAAATATACATTTAGTAATTATCATACATTTAAATAAATAGTAGTTATATTCTAGAACCATAAATTACATTTAAATAAGAAAGTAGCATATAATACATTTTAATAAAACAAAAGCATGCATTAAAAAAAAAAAAACAAAAGCATACATTTAGAAAAAACAGTAGCATGCATTACATTTTAAAAATTCAGAAGCATACATTACACATTAAAAAATAAAATAAAATAGAAGCATGTATTTAGAAAAAAAGTCAAGCATACATCATAAAACCAAATAAACAAACAAAAATTGAAGAAAGAAACTTAAGCATACTCTTATATTCTCTTTCTCTAAACCTCTTTGTCTGCTATGGCTTCTTGAATCATCTTTCTAAGCCACATTATCAAAAAGAAAAGTTAGAAATCAATCATAACATTTTAAATAGATAGAACACATAAACTTAGTCTAACAACATGTGACAAGAAAATAAGGTAAGAAAAATATTTATAAATTATGAATATAAATGATAACCTTCAAGATAAAAAAACCTAACAAATCTCACTAAAAAATCAAAACAAATATCTCATAAAAACATAGCATTACAACATTAACTAAAATAGTTAAAAATATATACACATAATTTGAAAATAAAAGCTTAAATACAAGCCTAAGTTAAACACATTGGATCCTACTTAACAAAAAAAAAAAAAAGACCCAAAAGAGAAACAAACAAAAATTCAAAATGGATTCAAAAATCAAACCATGAACAAAAACAAAGTTCAAAATATTTAAATTGTCAGAAAAATCATAAAATCAAAAATAAAATCAGAAACCCTAAAAGACCCATTATACAATAAATATTAACCATAAAAAAATCAAATAATAAAAGACCCAAAAGAGAAACCCTAAAAGACCTAAAACAAATTTGAAAATCAAATCATGATAAAAAACAAACTTCAACAAAAAATAAAATTTCACAAAAATCATAAAACCCAAAATAAAATAAGAAACCCTAAAAGACCTATTGTACAATAAATACTAACGATAAAATAAAAAACCATAAAAGATCCTAAAATAGAAACCCTAAAAAACCCAAAATAAATTCGAAAAAAAAACTTCAACAAAAATTAAAATGTCAGAAAAATCATAAAACCCAAAACAAAATTGGAAACGCTAAAAGACTCTTTAAACAATAAATACTAACCATAAAAGACCTAAAATAGAAACCGTAAAAGAACAACAATAGATTTAAAAATAACATCAGAACAAAAAAAAAAGTTCAACAAATTTAAAATGTCACAAAAATCATAAAATCAAAAACAAAATTAGAAACCGACCCATTATACAAAAATACTAACCATAAAAAAAGAAACCTTAAAAGACCCAAAAGATAAACTCTAAAAGACCCAAAATAGATTCAAAAATCAAACCCATAACAAAAACAAAACTTCAGCAAAAATTAAAATGTGAGAAAAATCATAAAATCCAAAATAAATTCAAAAATCAAACCCATAACAAAACAAAACTTCAACAAATTTAAAATGTCAAAAAATTCATAAAACGTAAAAGAAAACATGAAACCCTATATACCATTATACAATAAATACTATCCTTTTCGCTCTTAGTGACGAGAAATGGTAGTGACAACGACAAAGATGGAGGTGGCTACGATTTAGATAAAAACAGAAACGATGGAGAACGCACGAAGGATTTGTGTAAGACCCATAATTTTAAAGTACACTTTATGTATTTTATATATTTTGGATTTTGACTCGGAGACTTTTTAGCCAAAGTTAATAATATTTTGGAGTTTATAGGATCAAAAAGTTATTTTGACACCATTTAGAATTACTCGTCGATAAATAAATTTAAATTAAGTGCGGTAAATCCTTTACGGAGAATTTAATGCGTTACGGTGAAATGGTAATTTAACAAATATCTAGATATTTTGAGATATTTGTTAAGTTATGTTTAATATATATATATATATATATATATATATATATGTTTGCTTGGAGAGAATAGAAAGAAAGGAAATTAGAAGGAAGGAAAAGGAAAAGAAAAGGTTATATAAAGGAAAGAAGGAAATAGAAAGGAAGGAAAAACAAAGAAAGGAAAAAGGAAGGAAGGAAAATCTGATTTTCCATCTTCTTCCTCTGCCAACCGCGGCCATTTCTCCCTCCTTCTCCCGTTTTCATTTTCGTCGCTTTCTTTTCTTCAAAACTAGTAACCCAAGGTTGGGTGAGTGTTAGAACAAGGATTTCGCAACTCCACTCTTCCTCTTTGATCCGAAAACGAAGAAAAACGGTATTTGAGATTCAAACACAAACCCCTCCGTTTCTTCTAGATCCAAGCTTCATTTCGCGAAGAGTTAGAAGGGAAAGTTGCTCACTACCACGCTACGGTGCTAGGGGACCAATTTGGAGGCGACGTTGCGAGCGGAGATTTTTACCGGATTTGCTCGCGGTACCAGAAACGCACGTTAGAGTTAACGCGAAGGTAAGGGCTCCTTCCAAACTTTTAGTTTGCATCTAGGGCCTTATCTGTAGTTGTGTGGAAACGAGTTTTGTTAGGATTGGAGTATCGTTTTGGGAAAAATGAATTTACCTCACGTATGTAAGATTTTGAGTAAATGAAACTTGTGTGTTTTGAGTAGTGGATTGTGTCGATTTGTGTTCGTTGTTTTTGACATGCTCTTAATTGATATTGATGAAATTTGATATGTGTATGGTTGGATCTTGTGAATAAATGAATTGATGTGTTTTGATGTGAGAATTTGTTTGAGTTTGTGTTGTGTGGAATTTGAAAACCATTAAGTTAAATGAGTATTAAGAATGGGGAATCTCTTAATGTCTTGTTTACTTAATGTGCGTTTGTTTGTGAAAAATCGTTTAAGTTAACTGGGCGTTAAGAATGGGGAATCTCTTAATGTCTCGGTTACTTAATATTTTGTTTTGAAAATCGTTTAAGTTAACTGGGCGTTAAGAATGGGGAATCTCTTAATGTCTCGGTTACTTAATATTTTGTTTTAAAGAAAAATCGTTTAAGTTAACTGGGCGTTGAGAATGGGGAATCTCTTAATGTCTCGGTTACTTAATATTTGTTTTTGAAAATCGTTTAAGTTAACTGGGCGTTAAGAATAGGGAATCTCTTAATGTCTCGGTTACTTAATATTTTGTTTTAAAGAAAAATCGTTTAAGTTAACTGGGCGTTAAGAATGGGGAATCTCTTAATGTCTCGGTTACTTAATATTTTGTTTTAAGAAAAATCGTTTAAGTTAACTGGGCGTTAAGAATGGGGAATCTCTTAATGTCTCGGTTACTTAATATTTTGTTTTGAAAATCGTTTAAGTTAACTGGGCGTTGAGAATGGGGAATCTCTTAATGTCTCGGTTACTTAATATTTTGTTTTGAAAACCGTTTAAGTTAACTGGACGTTAAGGAGGGGGAACCTCTTAATGCCTCGGTTACTTAATATTTTGTTTTAAAGAAAAATCGTTTAAGTTAACTGGGCGTTAAGAATGGGGAATCTCTTAATGTCTCGGTTACTTAATATTTTGTTTTAAAGAAAAATCGTTTAAGTTAACTGGGCGTTAAGAATGGGGAATCTCTTAATGTCTCGGTTACTTAATATTTTGTTTTAAAGAAAAATCGTTTAAGTTAACTGGGCGTTAAGAATGGGGAATCTCTTAATGTCTCGGTTACTTAATATTTTGTTTTAAAGAAAAATCGTTTAAGTTAACTGGGCGTTAAGAATGGGGAATCTCTTAATGTCTCGGTTACTTAATATTTTGTTTTGAAAACCGTTTAAGTAAACTGGGCGTTAAGAATGGGGAATCTCTTAATGTCTCGGTTACTTAATATTTTGTTTTAAAGAAAAATCGTTTAAGTTAACTGGGCGTTAAGAATGGGGAATCTCTTAATGTCTCGGTTACTTAATATTTTGTTTTAAAGAAAAATCGTTTAAGTTAACTGGGCGTTAAGAATGGGGAATCTCTTAATGTCTCGGTTACTTAATATTTTGTTTTAAAGAAAAATCGTTTAAGTTAACTGGGCGTTAAGAATGGGGAATCTCTTAATGTCTCGGTTACTTAATATTTTGTTTTGAAAACCGTTTAAGTTAACTGGACGTTAAGGAGGGGGAACCTCTTAATGCCTCGGTTACTTAATATTTTGTTTTAAAGAAAAATCGTTTAAGTTAACTGGGCGTTAAGAATGGGGAATCTCTTAATGTCTCGGTTACTTAATATTTTGTTTTGAAAACCGTTTAAGTAAACTGGGCGTTAAGAATGGGGAATCTCTTAATGTCTCGGTTACTTAATATTTTGTTTTAAAGAAAAATCGTTTAAGTTAACTGGGCGTTAAGAACGGGGAATCTCTTAATGTCTCGGTTACTTAATATTTTGTTTTAAAGAAAAATCGTTTAAGTTAACTGGGCGTTAAGAATGGGGAATCTCTTAATGTCTCGGTTACTTAATATTTTGTTTTAAAGAAAAATCGTTTAAGTTAACTGGGCGTTAAGAATGGGGAATCTCTTAATGTCTCGGTTACTTAATATTTTGTTTTAAAGAAAAATCGTTTAAGTTAACTGGGCGTTAAGAATGGGGAATCTCTTAATGTCTCGGTTACTTAATATTTTGTTTTAAAGAAAAATCGTTTAAGTTAACTGGGCGTTAAGAATGGGGAATCTCTTAATGTCTCGGTTACTTAATATTTTGTTTTGAAAACCGTTTAAGTAAACTGGGCGTTAAGAATGGGGAATCTCTTAATGTCTCGGTTACTTAATATTTTGTTTTAAAGAAAAATCGTTTAAGTTAACTGGGCGTTAAGAATGGGGAATCTCTTAATGTCTCGGTTACTTAATATTTTGTTTTAAAGAAAAATCGTTTAAGTTAACTGGGCGTTAAGAATGGGGAATCTCTTAATGTCTCGGTTACTTAATATTTTGTTTTGAAAACCGTTTAAGTTAACTGGACGTTAAGGAGGGGGAATCTCTTAATGTCTCGGTTACTTAATATTTTGTTTTGAAAACCGTTTAAGTAAACTGGGCGTTAAGAATGGGGAATCTCTTAATGTCTCGGTTACTTAATATTTTGTTTTGAAAACCGTTTAAGTAAACTGGGCGTTAAGAATGGGGAATCTCTTAATGTCTCGGTTACTTAATATTTTGTTTTAAAGAAAAATCGTTTAAGTTAACTGGGCGTTAAGAATGGGGAATCTCTTAATGTCTCGGTTACTTAATATTTTGTTTTAAAGAAAAATCGTTTAAGTTAACTGGGCGTTAAGAATGGGGAATCTCTTAATGTCTCGGTTACTTAATATTTTGTTTTAAAGAAAAATCGTTTAAGTTAACTGGGCGTTAAGAATGGGGAATCTCTTAATGTCTCGGTTACTTAATATTTTGTTTTAAAGAAAAATCGTTTAAGTTAACTGGGGTTGTGGAACCTTGGTTATAGATTGTAGGTCAACCTATAGGTTGAGAGTTGTTATCTGATCATGTGTCGGTTTAGGTGGTTTGAGTTGTCAAGTTCATAATAATTATTATGTGCGGTTGTGGTCGGAAGTTATTCTTAGAATTATTGAAGTAGTGTTAAGACTCTACTTGATGATGGTTTTATAGGAGAACCATGCTGCCAAGGAGGAATGACGTTCCGAGAGCCAATGTCAATAGGGATGATCGAATGGCGGAGGCTATGAATAACCTGGCTGCTTCTGTTGCTGCACAGACTGCTGCCAAGACTCAACGTGATCTCGAAAAGAGGGGAAGAGAGATCCGTGCTGCAGAGTCAAGAGGATTAAAGGACTTTCGTCGTTACAATCCTCCCAAGTTTGAGGGGGCTGAGGATTCAGAGAAAGCGGATCAATGGATCCAAGAAGTGGAGAAGATCTTCGACATGATCAACTGTCAGGCGGGAGTGAGGGTCAACTATGCCACTTATATGCTACTAGGAGATGCTGAGTACTGGTGGAGGAGTACAAGGTTGTTGATGAGATCAGCTCACGAGGAGGTGAACTGGGAATCTTTCAAAGGGAAGTTTTTCGACAAATACTTCCCGATGAGTACCAGGACTAGACTGGGTGATGATTTCCTGAAACTACATCAGGGGAACATGACCGTGGGCGAATATGCTGCTAAGTTTGAATCACTATCAAGGCATTTCAGATTTTTCCGTGAAGAGGTTGACGAGCCATTCTTGTGTCATCGTTTCCAAGACGGGCTAAAGTGTGAGATTCAAGACTTTGTCTTACCCTTGGGAATTCAACGTTTCCAATTTCTTGTGGAAAAATGTAGAGAAGTTGAGGATATGAAGAATAAGAGAGCTAGCCGAGGAGGGAATTTTAACTCAGGAGGACCTACTCGGGTGAAGTATCAGAACAAGGGAAAACAAGTTGTCAAACATTATAATCGATCACGTGATAACAACGAGGGACTGAATAACCCAGGGAACCAAGACTTTGGGAGGCAAATGAGACAAGGTATACAATGTTTCCGATGTGGAGAAGAGGAACATTATGCTTATGCTTGTACCTTTAACCGTACTACTTGCTACAATTGCCATAAACCAGGGCACTTTGCAAGGAATTGCAAGGCTCTGAAGGTGGAACCAATGGTGAATGTAGCTAGGATTACTCTTCCTACTGCTAGAGGACAGGTGTATTGCGTCGGCGCTGATTTATCTAGCGATCTGATTCAATATGACTGTGCGATTACAGGTAACCTCCTAACTACACTTTCTGATTCAGGGGCAACCCATTCCTTCATTGCTATGGATTATGTAAATCGTTTGAAGTTGTCCGTGTCTACTTTACTGCTAAGACTTTGACAGTAAATTATGCATGTTTACTTTGTCAAATAACCATTCAGAATAGGGACTTCTCGATTAATTTGATTGTTTACCTCTACAATAACCCAAGATCATTCTTGGTATGGATGGGAAGCCCTATCATTAGGTAATGATACATTGTACTCAATGTGTCGGCGTCATACTTAGTGTTTAGGTTTGGTACTAGATGGATGTTCCGTACAAGGTGGAACATCAGCGACCTGCTGGGGTGTTGCAACCTTTAGAGATTACACGGGGTACCATCGAGTATTGTATCAGACCGTGATCCGAAGTTCACATCACATTTTTGGGAGCATTGCACGAAGCATTCGGAACGAAGCTATGATTGAGTTCACCTACAACA
>NC_021165.2:41175837-41207695 GCF_000331145.2 Cicer arietinum
GTTAATAATATTTTTGAGTTTTATAATCGAAAAGATATTTCGATGCCAATTAGAATTTCTCGTCGATAAATAAATTGAATTTAACTGCGGAAAATCCTTTACGGAGAATTTAAGGCGTTTCGGGTGAAACGGTAATTTAATAAATATCTAGATTTTGAGATATTTGTTAAGTTATATTTATTATATTTATATATGTTTGTTTGGAGGGAAAAAGAAAGGAAAACTAGAAGGAAGGAAAAGGAAAAGAAAATAGTATATAAAGGAAGGAAGGAAAAAGGAAGAAAGGAAAAACAAAGGAAAGAAAAAGAAAGGAAGGAAATTTCCAAATTTCCATCTCCTTCCTCTGAACCTCACGCGAGCAAAACCCAAAATTCCATCCTTCTCCATTTTTCGTTTTCGTTGCTTCCTTTTCTTCAAAGCTAGTGACCCAAGGTTGGGTGAGAGTTAGATCAAGGTTTTCGCAACTCCACTCTTCCTCTTTGATTCGAAAACGAAGAAAAACGGTTTTGAGATCCAAACACAAACCCCTCCGTTTCTTCTAGATCCGAACCTCATTTCTCGAAGAGACAGAAGGGAAAGTTGCTCACCACCACGCTACGGTGCTAGTGAACTAATTTGGAAGCGGCGTTGCGAGCGGAAAATTTACCGGAATTACTCGCGGTACCGGAAACGCGCGTTAAAGCTAACGTTGAGGTAAGGGCTCCTTCCAAACTTCTAGTTTGCATTAGGGACTTATCTGTGGTTGTGTGGGAAGGAATTTGTTAGGGTTTAATGTATCGATTTGGGGAAAAACGAAACTAATGCGTTATGGGTAAAACCTTAGAGTTAGGTTTTGTTTATATTGATGAATGGTTCGTGGTAAATGAATTTGAAGTCATTGTGTAAGATTTTGGGTAAATGAAACTTGTGTGTTTTGAGTAGTGGATTGTGTCGATTTGTGTTCGTTGTTTTTGACATGCTCTTAATTGATATTGATGAAATTTGATATGTGTATGGTTGGATTTGTGAATAAATGAATTGATATGTTTTGATGTGAGAATTTGTTGAGTTTGTGTTGTGTGAAATTTGAAAACCATTAAGTTAAATGAGTATTAAGAATGGGGAATCTCTTAATGTCTCGGTTACTTAATATTTTGTTTTGAAAATCGTTTAAGTTAACTGGGCGTTAAGAATGGGGAATCTCTTAATGTCTCGGTTACTTAATATTTTGTTTTGAAAATCGTTTAAGTTAACTGGGCGTTAAGAATGGGGAATCTCTTAATGTCTCGGTTACTTAATATTTTGTTTTGAAAATCGTTTAAGTTAACTGGGCGTTAAGAATGGGGAATCTCTTAATGTCTCGGTTACTTAATATTTTGTTTTGAAAATCGTTTAAGTTAACTGGGCGTTAAGAATGGGGAATCTCTTAATGTCTCGGTTACTTAATATTTTGTTTTGAAAATCGTTTAAGTTAACTGGGCGTTGAGAATGGGGAATCTCTTAATGTCTCGGTTACTTAATATTTTGTTTTGAAAATCGTTTAAGTTAACTGGGCGTTAAGAATGGGGAATCTCTTAATGTCTCGGTTACTTAATATTTTGTTTTGAAAATCGTTTAAGTTAACTGGGCGTTAAGAATGGGGAATCTCTTAATGTCTCGGTTACTTAATATTTTGTTTTGAAAATCGTTTAAGTTAACTGGGCGTTAAGAATGGGGAATCTCTTAATGTCTCGGTTACTTAATATTTTGTTTTGAAAATCGTTTAAGTTAACTGGGCGTTAAGAATGGGGAATCTCTTAATGTCTCGGTTACTTAATATTTTGTTTTGAAAATCGTTTAAGTTAACTGGGCGTTAAGAATGGGGAATCTCTTAATGTCTCGGTTACTTATTATTTTGTTTGGAAAATTGTTTAAGTTAACTGGGCGTTAAGAATGGGGAATCTCTTAATGTCTCGGTTACTTATTATTTTGTTTGGAAAATTGTTTAAGTTAACTGGGCGTTGAGAATGGGGAATCTCTTAATGTCTCGGTTACTTATTATTTTGTTTGGAAAATTGTTTAAGTTAACTGGGCGTTGAGAATGGGGAATCTCTTAATGTCTCGGTTACTTAATATTTTGTTTTGAAAATCGTTTAAGTTAACTGGGCGTTGAGAATGGGGAATCTCTTAATGTCTCGGTTACTTAATATTTTGTTTTGAAAATCGTTTAAGTTAACTGGGCGTTAAGAATGGGGAATCTCTTAATGTCTTGTTTACTCGTGTATGTTTTGGTAAGTTGTGCTGACCCGGGATAGGTGGCACCTCGGTAAACAGTACGGACCCGTGATAGGTAGTACGTTTACGACTTACGTTCCTGAGGGAATTGTGTTTGGTAAGTTGTGCAGACCCGGGATAGGTGGCACCTCGGTAAACGGTACGGACCCGTGATAGGTAGTACGTTTACGACTTACGTTCCTGCGGGAATTGCGTTTGTCCGTGAGAGACTGCGCAGGGGTTTGTCCGTGAGAGACTACGCCCTGGTTTAAGTTAGATGAGAATTAAGAATGGGGAATCTCTTAATGTCTCGTTTACTCGTGTATGTTTTGGTAAGTTGTGCTGACCCGGGATAGGTGGCACCTCGGTAAACAGTACGGACCCGGGATAGGTAGTACGTTTACAATTTACGTTCCTGCGGGAATTGCGTTTGTCCGTGAGAGACTGCGCAGGGGTTTGTCCGTGAGAGACTACGCCCTGGTTTAAGTTAGATGAGAATTAAGAATGGGGAATCTCTTAATGTCTCGTTTACTTATGTGTGTTTTGGTAAATCGTGCAGACCCGTGATAGGTGGCACCTTGGTAAACGGTACGGGCCCGTGATAGGCAGTACGTTTACGATTTACGTTTGGTAAGTTGTGCAGACCCGGGATAGGTGGCACCTCGGTAAACGGTACGGACCCGTGATAGGTAGTACGTTTACGACTTACGTTCCTGAGGGAATTGTGTTTGTCCGTGAGAGACTGCACAGGTGTTTGTCCGTGAGAGACTACACCCTGTTAAATTGTGAATTGTTGGTTCACTTGGCATGTGTATTAATTGTGTTATGAGTGTTATGTTTTGGAATTTGGTGATAACATGTTTGCTTGCAATACTATTTCGAAATTAACGATGTTGTAGCGATTGCGTTATCAGTGCTAAGTGTTAGGATTTGAGATTAAGTATGATGTTTATCGAAATCCCATTTGTCGTGGTGATTGTGTGGGAATTGCTAAGTGTGATTGTTCGGATTTGTGTGTAAGTGTTGATTGGTTTTGAAACCCTTTAAAAAGCTGATTTTTGCTGAATTTTGCTGTTTTCCTGTTGCTGTCTGATGTGTATTCGAATACAGAAAGCTGTATTCGAATACAGACATGCTGTTTTTGCCACTGACTTACTGTGTAGTCGAATACAGACTGTTGTATTCGAATACATTTTGCTACTGACTTGCTGTGTAGTCGAATACAGAAAGCTGTATTCGAATACAGACATGCTGTTTTTGCCACTGACTTACTATGTAGTCGAATACAGACTGCTGTATTCGAATACATTTTGCTACTGACTTGCTGTGTAGTCGAATACAGACTGTTGTATTCGAATACAGACATGCTGTTTTTTTTGCTGAATGCTGAAACAGCCTTGTATTCGAATACAGAGATGCTGTATTCGAATACAACAATGTTGTTTTGTTAAAAACTTCATTTCTCAACCTTGTTTATGCATGTTTGGCATATGGAAACCCTTTTAAGGTGCATGCTTAGTTGAAAGGTTATTTTGAGCATTTAAAATCTTAATTGCTATGTGTTAACTGTTATTTTTTTGGTTGGTGACCCTTTACAATTATTGTGGAAATCTGGGCTTTGCCCTCAGATGAGAGTCAGGACGGTCCTACCGGTTCGTACCCTACGGACGGGAATGGAGATGGGAACGCTTGACTGCAACTTCGTTAGGAGGATCTCACGGGGCGCGTAGAGATCACTCAGGGTGTTTAGTTGTTTTGTAAAATGATTAGACTAGGTTGTCACAGAGGGAACATATGTCTTTCTTTTGGGGTTGCGTTTATTTTAAACCGGAAGACTCTACTGTTACTATTATTGTCAGTACGACACCTTAGTCGAATGGGTTCCTTGTATCTTCTGGTTGTTGTTTAAATACTTTGGATGTATGTATTTGAGAAACTTTTTCCGCTGCTTGTAAATTTTAATGACTCAATTATTTATCCAAAGGCATTTCCTGATTTAATTCTCTGTTTTATTTTAATTCCTTTTTAAAAAAAAAAAAATACACCATCGCTTTGAAAAAACGGGGTGTTACAATTTGCGGGTGCACGACGAAAACAGTGGTGGCTAGGGTTTCTTGGTGAATGTTGAGTTGAGTCATGAATGAGCATGAAAATTAGGGTTACTCATTTGAAATTGGAATGAATGAAAAGAGAGTAGAGACTAGAGAGTGATGGGCGAGGTCTGGGTGAAAAAATGGGTTGAGGTTATTGGGCCTTTTTAGTTTTATTTGGACAGAATTAAGTAGTAGAACTTTTAATTTTTAATAATATATTGGATCGGGCGGAATCGGGTACTCGCGATCAAAATATCATGAACATAACCCACCTATTAAAAACCATATTGACTCGCGATAATTGACTCATGAACCTGTTCAACCCATCTTTGCCCACCCGGTAATTAAATTGGGCCGCGGGCTGTCCGATTATTTGCGGGCCACGGGTTAGCTTCCAGCCCTAGTTGTGACAAATCACAAACATGGTTAACAGGCAATTGTGGCTAATCCAATCACTAGTAGTTATGGGTAGTCTAAGAAAACAATCAAAGCATTGCACAAAACCCACCTGAATTAAATTATTCCCTTCAAGTTGGCATACCACATGTGATGAAAACTCAAGAAGGAAAAACTCCTCAAAATACCAATAAGAACAAAGAAAGGTTTAAATATATTTTTGATCTTTTATCTTAATTTTACCAAATATTCATTTTGATGCTTTATTTTTTATAAATAAAGAATGTTAGTCATTTTCATCATAACCTTTTCAAACAATTGTATGATTACTGTCATGAACTATTGAGGTCTAATATTGGATCAGTTATAAATTCAAACGTGCAAACTTAATAAGCACGAGATGAAAATATAGAGAACTTTGATAAATATCATTCATTTCAAAGAGTTTATATCTATTTTAAAGCATACAAAGAGAGTTTTTTCAAGTGCAAACATATTATTGGTTAAATGAATATGTTTTTGAAAGAATATTATAGTAGACACAAGTTGATAATTGTTAGAAGAGATTTCAATGATCAAATGTTGTTATAATTTTTATTGTGATTGTGAAATGATTAAAATACATTACTTATAAAAGATAAAAGACCAAAATCAATTAAAAAAAAAGATAAATAACCAAAACAAATACTAGATAAAAGATAAAACACAAAAATTATATTTAAGCCAAAAAGAAATTAGAGTGACCAACTCTAATAACATGAAGAAGTCCCAAGCATTTAAACAAAATATCAATATATTCTGAAGATGTCTACTCCAAAGATCATTACTTCAATGTAAGCAACCATATCCTCTGCTATGATGGACGAAGTCTTACTCATGCTTGAGCAAAAGAAATTTCTCCCACGTCAAAATCAAGATAATAAAGTTGTGCTACGAGCTCCCTTGATGTATACACATTTCGTCAAACTTGATTCCAATGTAAATGCACTTGCGACTAATTTGAAAGTGTCACAACCGAATAGTAAAGAGAAAGAGAACCCCTCACAAGCTGTCAGTATGGAACTTGGGGAAGTTGATAAGACTATAATTGAGTCTATTGGAAGCATGGGTTGTGCAACCACCAATCATCACTAATTTAGTTGAATTGTTTAGTGTGGAATTATTGGGGAGCAAGAGGTCCCAATTTCCCGACGTTGATCCGAGATTGCATGAAGATTTACATCATAAATTTTGTTGCTTTGTTAGAAACTCGTATTAGTGGTGAACAGGTTGCTGAGTAGTTAATCGTATTGGCTTACATGATGGTATCCGTGTTGAAGCGAATGGGTTCTTTGGAGGGACTTGATGTCTTTGGAAAGCTAATTATCCTTCTATCTATGTTGTTTCTATATCTAATTATTGCATCCATTTACGTATTAATAGTGTAACTTCATCTTCTTGGATTCTTTGCATTGTCTATGCTATCCCCCAAGTCAAACTCAAGAAGGAAATTTCAGATGAGCTTCGTGAGTTTCATACTTCTTTTCTAGGACCATGGTGTGTGAGAAGAGATTTTAATTATATTATTTCTTTAGATGTAAAGGTTGGTGGTGCTTCAATAAATCAAGGGTTTTGTGAGGCTTTTGTTGATTGTAATAATGATTGCCAACTTATGGACCTTGGGTTTTTTGGTTCCCCTTCCACTTGGACTAAAGGTCAGTTACATGAAAGGCTGGATAGACTTATGGCTGATGAAGACTGGTGTACTCTATTTCCTTCTAGTAATGTGACTTATTTACCTATCCCTTCATCTGATCATTGTGCTCTTTGGTTTTTTACTTAGTTAAGAAGCAATAGTGTAGGTACAAGCCACTTTAAATTTATTTGGGCATGGGCTGTTCATCTAGATTTTAAGAATCAAGTGGCGAGTTCTTGAATACTAAAGCTACATGAAATCAAAATATTAACAATACTGTTGAGAATCTAAAAAACTGGAATAAGAATGTGTCTGGAAATATCTTCAAAAGGAAGCAACATATTCTTAGAAGATTTGAACTTATTCACCGGGTACTTTAGGATAAACCAAGTGATTGGCTTAAGTATTTGCGTACTAAATTTTGGGAGGAGTAATATACTATTGTTCATTATGAGGAGGTTTAGTGGTATCAACAAGCTTAGAGTAAGTGGATTTCTCTAGGTTAAAGAGGAGAAAATGCAACAAAATTGTCACCCTTCAAGATCAAACAAATACTTGGCTTTACGATGAAGTTCAACTAAAGACTCATGTCACTAATTTCCCTACTTAAACTTCATGTCTAACGATCAAGCTCAGTGAGACAGCTAGATTGGCTAGGTTGGTTACCTTGGAAGAAGTTAGAAGTGTGTTGTTCAACTTGAAGAGTTTCAAATCCCCTAGTCCTGACGGTTTTCATCCTTTTTTCCTTTAAAAGTCAATGGGAGCTAGTTGGTTAATCTCTTCACAAGGTTGTGTTAGATTGTTTTGAAGATCCTTCTAAGATGGGGAATGTCAACAAAACACTCCTTACTCTTATTCCCAAGAGTGATGACCCGTATAAAGTATCTAAATTTAGACTGATTGCTCTATATAGTATGGTTTATAAGGTTATTACTAAGGTGATTTCACAAAGAACGAGAACCATTCTTCCTCACACGGTGGACCATACTCAAAGAAATTTTATCCATGGAAGATTTACAATGAATAATATTTGGGTTCTTCAAGAATGTATCCACCCTATAAACAACATGAAAGGGAAAATGGGGTACATGATCATGAAGCTTGATCTAGAGAAGGCTTATGATAGAGTGGAGTGGAACTTCAATTTAAATACCCTGTGTATCCTCAATATTCCCCATTTACTTAAAAATTTGATTGAAAATGGCATCTCTTCATCCTTTATGAGTATAAATTGGAATGACGACCAAACAGATTCATTTGCTTTGTTTAGAGGACATAAATAAGGGGATCCCATACCACTATACTTTTTAGTGCTTGCATTGGAGAGGTTGGGCTATCGAATTATTGATTTAGTAAATACTAACATTTGGAAACCTCTTAGCATTGGGCAGATAATATTGTAGATAATATTGTGTTGATGGCTGAGGCCTCTATAGATTAAGCTTTTTTAATTTCTGATACCCTGCAGGACTTTTGTACGAAATTAGGTGAAATAATCAATCTACATAAATCAAAGTATTCTTCTCTAATAATGTTTGAGAAGGTAATGTTGATGTTTTCAGTTATATGTTGAAGATATATGTCACTTACGATCTTGGTCGCTACCTTGGAGTTCCCCTTTTTGACTAGATAATTTTTAAGGACACTTACTCCTTAATTTTGGATCGTTTACGAAAGAAACTTTATGGTTGGAAATCTAATATCTAGTCTTTTGCGTGAAGGGTAACACTAACCAAATCCGATGTCTCTTGCATCCTTGGGTATACTATGCAAACTTCAACTTTCCCAATTTCTGTTTGTGATCAAGATGAGAAAATATGCCAAAAATTTATAAGGAGTAGTATTGACGAGAAACATGTGTCATTTAATATATTGGGAAACAATGTGTACTCCTAAGAAAGAAGGTGGCCTTGGTTTAGAAACACGAGTCCTCAACAAGGCATATATGTTAAAGCTTGCATGGAAACTCGTTGCTTTCCCTGATAAGCTTTGGGTTCGGTTTATGAGAGCTAAGTATGGTTGCGATGTTCAAGGTATGCCTGAGATGTCTGCTCGAAATAACACATCCCACGTTTGACTTGTTATATATAAAGTGTGGACGGGTTTTGGGTGCAATATATCTTGCACGGTGCGAAATGGTCATGGCACATGTTTTTAGAAGGACATATGGATTTTGGAAGGTGGTATCATATTTTGACCGTTCAAGAGGAATTCCTTGTATCTTTTTACGCCACAAATGATAGTTAGCATATGGAGATTCTTGAGATGCTTCTCATTCCTGAAGATATTTGTTCAACTATTGCTGAAATTTTCCCTACTAATCATAATGAAGGTGCTAAATTTCCTAATTGAACCCTTGGGCCAGATGACAAATTCTCTATTAAGATTGTGTATGAGTTGTTGATGCGTCATAGGTAAGATACAAGTTATGATAATTATCCTTTGTTTCTTAAAACTTGGGATTGGAAATGTCTAAATAATATAAGATCTTTTATTTGGAAAGTCGAAACACGACGATTGATGATACTTGTCCTTGTTGCCACTCCAGCCCATAAACTATTATGCATATTTTGCGGGACCGTGAAGATGTTGTTGAGTTTTGGAATAGTATCATTATTCCAGACCATTGGAGTCGTCTCTTCAGTCTTGGCACTTGTGATTGGTTGGAATGGAATATAACGAAGAATCACATTGGTTGCGTTCCTTGGCATTGGCCTATTTGTTTAAGAATCATTATTTGGCTACTGATTTTTGGGGTAAAGTGCAAAACCTACAAAAAACTAGTGGAGAAAGTTGAATATACGAGTTCCTCCTTGGCCTGAACAAGAATCAAGATGATGTAAGAGGAAGAATCCTTTGAACCAAACCTCTGCCTAACATTAGAGAAGTATTTTCAGAAGTGAGAAGAGAAGATTGCCGAAGGAAACTCATGCTTGGAAGCATGGATCAAAGCTCCACAATTGAAGGTTTAACCTTGGTTGTGATACCATGTGAATTATTGAGGAAAGGATCGTTTCATTTCTTGAATCAGAATGGTTACAATTCTGGTTTGAAGACAACATGCCATAGTCTAAAAAGAAAAAAAGATCAGAATTAAATAGGAGAGATTTACAGTACAAGGTCCCTTAATGTTAACTACAGTTGTCCTATTAATTACAGAATAAACAGTCAATAAATTACTTATTCTCAGCCATAATTTGGAATCCAACACTCCCCCTCTTAAGTTCTCAAAATTAGATTTGTGAAGGGCCTTGGTTAGTATGTTTGTGTTTTGGTTCTTGGAAGGATGTATTCCAACTTTATAATTCCACCATTTATCTTTTTTTTTTTATGAAATGTCTGTCTATCTCCACATGTTTCGTTCTATCATGGTGGACTAGATTTTTTGCAATATTGATGGTTGCCTTGTTGTCGCACTAGAGGCTCATGGTGCAATATGTAGGAATTCCTAATTCCTTAAGCATTATCTGCAACCAAATTCCGTCACAAATTCCATGAGCCATTGCTTTGAACTCAACCTTTCAACTACTTTTTGCCACCAACGACTGCTTTTTACTTCTCTAAGTAGTCAAGTTTCCCCACACATATGTGAAATACCCACTTGTTGACTTGCGATGAGTCAATGAACCAACACAATCAGCATCTGTGAACACTTTCACACTCCTAATTGGGTTCTTTTTTATGTGAAGACCTTTCCCGAGTATCTTTTTGAGGTAATACAAAATTTGAGTCACAACTTTCATGTGAATTTCAGCGGGCTTATTAATGAAACAGATTACCATACTCAATGAGTAACCAATATTTGGTCTTGTGTGATTTAGGTAAATTAGCTTTCCTAGCAATCTTTGGTATATCTCTTTATCAACTTGGGGATTTCCTGCTTGTTTGACCAATTTAAGGTTAGGTTCCATCGATGTATCTGTTGGTATGGACCTTAACATTTTTATTTATTCCAACTGGTCTAGCACATATTTTCTTTGGGATACATAGATTCCATGTTCGGAATGAGCAATCTTTATCTCAACAAAATATTTTATATAGGTGTCAAAAGTCCTTGACCACAAATTCTTTTGCTAGAAATCTCTTGAGTTCTTCTATCTCTTTGTCATCATTGATTGAGATTATGATGTCATCCACATAAACAATAAATATTTCCACCTTTCCTTCACTAGAATGCTTGACAAACATTGTATGGTCGGTTTGGCATTGAGTAAAGACGTGACCTTTAACAACTCGGGTTAGTCATTCAAACCATGCCCGAGGGAATTGCTTGAGACCGTAAAGTGATTTTTGGAGCTTGCATACCTTGCCAATTAGTTGGGGAGTTTCTAGGTCATGTGGTATTTTCATGTATACCTCTTTTTCAAGTTGACCATTTAGAAAAGCATCATTGATGTCCATTTGGTGCAAGGGCCAATCCAAATTTACAACTAAGGAGATAATGACATGAGCATAATTTAGTTTTGCATTCGGAGCAAATGTTTCTTCATAGTTCACTCCATATGATTGGGTGAACCCTTTTGCCACCAAACGAGCTTTGTACCTAATAACACTCCCATTAGTAATGTATTTTATTGAGAAGATCCATTTACACCCAACTAATTTTTTTCCTTCTAACACATCCATGAATTTCCTTTGTTCCATTCTTGTCTAGTGCTTTAATTTCATCTTCCATTGCAGCCTTCCATTCAACATGTCTGACAACTTCTTGAACATTTTTTGGACATTTTATGTTATCCAATACGGCGAGGAAGACCTTGTATTCTTGTGACAAATTTCTATGAGATACATAATTGCCAATTGAATGTTGAGTGCATGATCACACTGCATTCCTCACAACAATTTGTTGAAGGTGCAAACACGAGAAGAGGGGTTGAATTGTGTTTGATAAAGTTGATAACTTTTTGCTAATTTGATGAAGGTTGGTTGGGTTTTATGAATTACTCATATAAGAAGCAATAAGATTCAGAAGCAGTAAACAATGAAAGCATAATTAATTTGACACATATATTTATCTTGATTCACCACTTACTTGGCTACATCCAATCCCTTCATTCAAAAGGCTTTGATCCACTAATTCAAATACCTTGAATTACAAAGCACCTGACCCTCCAAGTCAGTCTTCCCAAACAGCCTGACAACCCCAGACATTTGAGGAACTAACCACCTTGACTCTACAAGCCAAGCCTTCTCCTAACAACCTGACAACCCCAGATTGAAGAATGAACTAAATCATTATCGGGTTGAATACAAAAGATTAGAACTTGAGTAGTTGCTTCTATTAAAGCTGATAATAATAATAACTCTCACACTCTAAGAAAAGAAAACTCAGGAAATATTTCTAACATAAACAAGTGTTTCTCTCTATGAACTTTAAGAAGAATTGAGAACTTCGAGCTTGAGTTACTCTTTTATGCTTTTCGATGATTTTCTCCTTCAACCTTGAGTGTCTATTTATAGTGAAAATTTGGGATTCAATTTAGTCCTTGTTTAATTTGGAGTTGTATCTTGTTCAGATTGAGTTTGTAAATTCTTCAGATTGATTATGTTCTTATTTTGTGTAGATTGACATTATAAATTCTTCAAATAAAATCTTCATCAAATGTTGATCAAATATTCTTCAAATCATGACCATATCTTCTTTTCAACTTGGTCAAATATTTTCTTCAATTATAAATATGAATCAAATCTTATTTTAGATTTTCATCAGTTATAAATTTGAATCAAATCTTATTTTAGATTTTCTTTAATTATAAATTTGAATTAAATCTTTATTTTAGATTTTCTTCAATTATAAATTTGAAACAAATCTTATTTTAGATTTTCTTCAAAAACATGAATCTTTTTTCATACTCTTTGAAGTCAAATATATTGTTTTATAAAATACTTTTGTTAACATCAAAACTCTAAATGTAAAACCAACTTGGTTCCAATAATCTCCCTCTTTTTGACGATGAAAAAACTTGTATTTTTGATAAAAAAATTTCTTTATATTTCTTTGACTCCCCCTAAGTCTTAGTATCATTTTCTCTCCACTTTATCAAATATCTTTCTCCTCATTTTGTCAACAGACAAAAAGACTTGAAAGTGAAACTATGACTTTTTTCTCTCCTTTTTTTTCTCCTTTTTTTCCCCTTTTTTTTTTTTTTGATTAACATGAATATAATATAGTACAAGAAAATATATAAACTAATGTAAAACTAAACTACTTTAAAGTTATCACAACATCAGTTAGGTATGAAGATAAGGTTTAGGTTTTTCTTGATGAAGTCAAATCTATCTCCACGTAGTGGTTTGAGGAATATGTCAATCCATTAGTGTTCAATGTCTACAAATTGAATGTTTAGTAGCCCTTTTTGAACAAAGTCCCTAATGAAGTGGTATTTGACCTTTTTGTGTTTAGCTCTAGAATGTAAGATAGGGTTTTTGGTTAGAAAAATTGCATAAGTGTTATCGCAATAGATGGGAATGTTGGATTTTAGGATTTTGTAGTCTTCAAGTGGATGCTTCATCCAAAGTAGTTGAGAACCTGCTGAAATGTACTCAACCTATTCTGTTGACATTGCAATGATGGTTTGTCTCTTACTTGACCAAGATATTAAGTTTTCACCTAAATAGGTGCAGTTGCCACTAGTGCTCTTTCTTAAGTTTATCTCCAGTATAATCAGAATCACAGTATCCACTAAGTTTTTACTTAGGAGATTTCTTGTAAAACAAGGTAAGGTTGGTAGTGCTATTTAGGTATCTAAGGATTCTCTTAACATCATTTAATTGTGATTCCATATGGTTAACTTGAAATCTTGCACATGCACATACACTAAATATGATGTTAGGTCTGGAAGCGGTAAGGTATAGTAGGGATCCTATCATTCCTATATAGCATTTTTGGTCAACTTTTTCACCTGAATCATCTTTTTCAAGTGAACAAGTAGGGTGCATTGGTGGCCCATAGGTTTGCAATCACTCATCTTAAACTTCTGAAGAAGCTTTTTTGTATATTTAGTTTGATAAATGTATATACCTTTTTGACTTTGCTGAATATGTATCCCTAAGAAAAACATAAGTTCTCCCATCATACTCATTTAAAATTCAAGTTGCATCAATATAAAAAATTCTTGACAAAGAATGCCATTAGTAGATCCAAAATTATTTGTCATCAACATAAACTTGAATAATAAGAATGTTATCTCCTATTGATTTTCCAAAAAGTGTATTATCTACTTGTCCTCTTTCAAAGTTATTTTTAAGCAAGAAGTTATTGAATCTACCATACCACGCCCTAGGTGCTTGTTTTAGATTATACATAGTTTTCCTAAGTTGAAAAATATGATTTGGAAATTTAGAACTTTCAAATCCTGGGGGTTGTTTAACATAGACTTCTTTACTTATGTAACCATTTAAAAAAGCACTTTTAACATCCATTTGAAATAATGTAATGTTATTATTTGCAGCAAAAGAAAGTAGAATACAAATAGCTTCTAACCTGGCCATGGATCAAATGTCTCAGTGTAATAAATGCCCTCTTGTTGACTGTAGCCTTGTGCAACAAGTCTTGTCTTGTTTCTAACTACTTCATCTTTTTCATTAAGCTTGTTTCTGACTGCTTCCTCAGGTTCTGGTAAACCTACAGTATCCTCAACTTGCTTTGACTTTTTAAGGTAAAGTTGTTTGTGATATAACATAATATAAATCAGATAATTGAAGAATGAAATCAATATAGTCAAAACACTAGTGATGTTTTTGGTGGTTTCTACTTGTTTATGAAAACCAATGCTACTTTTGCTAAAATGTTCAAATTATGTGGATCTCATTGTTCGTCTAAATTTTTGAGAACCTGTAAAATAGTTACTAGCTTTGCTTTTTAAGATAAAGCTTCTTGTTATCACAATAAACATAATGTTAGACAATAATTAAATTTAAAGAAAGATATAACCTATATGTCATCAGTTTCAGTTTCACTCTGAAAACCCTCTTTGTTCTTCTTTTCTGGTTTTCAGATTATGAGTTCGCATATTCTCTTATTAGAGAGTCTGGTTGAAGAGATTTGAATTCCCATCCAAGTTTATAATCTTGATGAATTTGACTGGAGTGTTCAAAGAAGTCTCACGATTCTGACTTTTTATCTGCCATTTTTGTTTATACTGATGTATCGGGTTCCTCTGATGGTAATTATGATTCTTCTGGTAGTTTCAATTCTGTTGATATATGTAATTTCTCTGCCAGTTTTGATTTTGTTGATACTCTAGATATTTCTGGTTGGCATTATGCTGACCAGTCCTTCTTCCACAAGATTTAGATGGCTTCATTTTGTTAGGTCTTGGAATATAGACCTTTTTGCCTTCATATATTGCAAGCATCCATTGACTAGACACCATGGCAAAGTATTTCAATTTGGTTGCTTAGAACATTTGCAAAATAAACAATTTTATCCTTTGGTACCTAAATTTGGCTAGGTCCTGGTTTGTTAGATCTTAAAGATTTATTGTCTTGCCATGTGGTTAGCATATGACAAGATATTTTAGTGTAACCTTTCTTATAGGAAATAGTACATAAATCGTCAGAGGAAATAAACTTAGACTCAATTACTTTTTTTTGAAATCCTATTCCTCTTTTATATTCCTACTAACCCCATCAATCATAGATGCATACTTGTTTCTTTCCATACCATTATCAAGAAAATCTTTAAATACTTCTTCATGCTTATCAGAGTTACATGTGGTATTTTCAATTGATGTTGAACTATAATTACTTTTCAGAGTTAGATTTTCAACCTTAAGTTCAACATTATTAGTTTTCAAATTTGCATTCTCTATTTTAAGTTCAGTAATATCAGTTTTCAAAGTTGAATTATATGTGTTAAGTACAATAATATCAATTATCAAAGTTGCATTTTCTATTTTAAGTTCAGTAATATCAATTTTCATATTTTTATTTTCTGTTTTAAATTCAACACTTTGATTCTTTAAAGCATTAACTTTTTCAATTAGATTTGTATTTTCTTTCCTAAGTGTTTTCAGTTTTAAAGAAAATTTGTGATTAATATTTAAAAAGTCATTTATAGCAGTAATTAAATCAGATCGAGTAAATTCAGAAAATATCTCAATTTCTTCATTTGTTGATTCACTAAATCGAGACATGTTGAACCCTTGGATCTTTCCTCAAACACTGTAAAGTGCTCAGCCTTGAGACCGAGCTCTAATGCCAATTGAAGGTACAAACACGAGAATGGGGTTGAATTTTGTTTGATAAAGTTGATAACTTTTTTCTAATTTGATGAAGGTTGGTTGGTTTTTATGAATTACTCAGATAAGAAGCAATCGAATTCAGAAGCAGTAAACAATAAAAGCATAACTAATTTGACACATATATTTATCTTGGTTCAACACTTATTTGGCTACATCCAGTCCCTTCATTTCGTAGGCTTTAATCCACTAATTCAAATACCTTGAATTACAAAGCACCTGACCATCCAAGCCAGTCTTCCTAAAATGCCTAACAACCCCAGACTTTTAAGGAACTAACCACCTTGACCTTACAAGCCAAGTCTTCTCCTAAAAACTTGCAACCCTAGATTGAAGAAGGCACTAAACCATAATAATAATAATAAGAAAGCTCATAATAATAATAGATTCTAACAAAGCTCATAATAACAATAACTCCCACACTTTAAGAAAATTGTTGCAACTTGCTGTTGTATGGAGGTCTATTCTGTTTCTAAAAATTGTTGCAAATTCTATTCTATTTCATGTTGCAAATGTTGTTCTATTTCCCAAGGTTGGGATTCTGCTATGTTTTGTTCTCTCTCCCCCTGAAGGCCAACTTTGGGGTAGAAAGGTTTATTTCCAAAGAAGGTTACATACATGAAATGGTACAATTTTTTGTTTATGGGGCAGTAGCACCTGTATCCCTTCTTATTTGGTGGGTATCCTAAGAATATGCATTTCAGGGATTTTGGATCTAATTTTCCTTTGTGAGTTTGGTTGTCATGAACAAATGCAGTGCAGTCAAAGACTTTGGGAGGAATGGATGAAATAATTTTAATGTGTGGTATATGGATAGAAGGGTTTGGCAAGGGGTTTGAAACTCGAGGGTTTTAGAGGGAATTCTATTTATTAAATATGATGTTGAAAGGACGACTTCACCCTAATGATTTGGTACATTAGTTGATAACATAAGGGACCTAGTAACCTCCATGAGGTGCCTATTTTTTCTCTCGACAATACCATTTTGTTGTGATGTGTTCACATGGGTGGTTTGTGAATTATTCGGTGCTTGAGAAGGTGAGATTTAAGGGAATGGCGATAGTATTCACGACCATTGTCAGTTTGTAGGATTTTTTTTTGGAATTGGGTTTGGATCATATTGTTGAAGATCTCAAAGATTTCTCCCACTTAAGTTATTTATTTCATAAGGAACACCCAAGTAACTCATGTGTGATAATCTATAAAGGTCACAAGCCATTTTAAACCAGTGATGTTATTAACATGTAAAGGTCCCCAAACATCATTATGGATTAATGAGAAAGGTTGGGATGATTTATAAGATTGAGGAGGATAATGGTTGCCTGAGTGTTTGGATAATTGACAAATTTCACATTGAAACAAATTTGAACTTTTTTTGAATAGAGAAGGAAACATTTTTTCAAGGTACCTAAAGTTTGGATGTCCTAAACGGTAATGCCATAACATGACAACTTTGTTTAGGTTTTAACCACATGATGCAACAACATAGACTGAATTATTTCTTCTCTTCTTAAACTCACTAACTTGAAGGAGGTAGAGACCTGCACATTCCTCAACATTTCCAATCTTCCTCCTCGAACCCATATCCTAAAATTCACATAGGTGAAGCAAGAGTTTAGTGAGATAATTTGGATCTTAAGTCAATTTACTTATGGACAAAAGGTTGCAGTTCAACTTTGGAACATAAAGAACTGAGTTAAGAGTAATGTCCTTGGACATGATTACTAAGCTTTTACCAATCACTTTTGTTTTTGTGTCATCTGCTATTCGTACCATAGAATTGTCATTGCACAGGGAATATCATCAAATAGAGTGATATCCCCAATCATATAGTCTGAGGCTCGAAAGTCTACAGTTGAATGTGTGCTAGTGTTTTGAAATGATTTTTGTAGCAATTTTTGCATCATATGCATTTGTTGCTTGTTAAATGGACTTGGTTCAGGTGCAGGGGCTGCCAACACTTTGTCCTTCTAATGTGGCAACATGGGCGCAAATGTACCTTTTCCTAGATGGTTTCTAGTCTGCTAGTTTTCCATGAATGGTCCAATATGTTTCTTTGGGTGTGGCCTAATTTTTTGCAGTGATCACACCATCCTCTATATATTTTGGTGTCTCCTTTCATAGCCAAGGCTGAACCTTCATTAATGGAGCTTTGATCCGTGCTTCCAAGCATGACATTTCTTAGGCTCTCTTCTCTTCTCGCTTATGAAAAAACTTCTCTAATGTTGAGCAGAGGTTTGGTTCCAAGGATTCTACCTCTTACATTATCTAAATTCTTGTTCAGTACAATGAGAAACTTGTATATTTGGTCTTTCTCCACCAATTTTTTGGATACTATTGATTGTCTTTAGAGCATTTAAATACATATTATAGTACCTCAATTTTGTCTGACTAATTAAAAGTCATTTTAAAATAATAATAATAATAATAATAATAATATATAATAATATGTTTAATAAATATTTTACAACCATTCTCAAAAATCTAAAAAAAGATCATCATAATTTTACAATTCAAATTTGAGTATATATTAAAAAAAAATTGTGAATTACAACAACACATGATGACAGTTTTTTATTTTATTTTATTTGTGTTTTTAATTTGATCTACCAATTTATTTGTTTCATTTTTTTATTCTCCTGTTTTTCATTTTTGATCTGTCAATTTTATTTTATTTAGTTTGCCAAACACACATCAAACCTTCAACACACAACACACGCTTCCTTCATGGAAAACACCAGCATCACTCAAAAACATCAACACACGTTTCCTTGCAAACACCAACATCACTCTATTCTTTTATCTTATTTTCCTTATTAAGATCCCTGTTACAAACCGGTATCTTAACTAGTAACAATCTTTGCACTCAATGGAAAAGGTAGAAGACTTTTTTCCTTAATCGTACATTGCTCAAAATTTATTACAAAACAATGCAAAATCTAGTTAAGAAACAATACAAAATCCATATATCATATTTATCTAATGAACATAAATATTCACTGTTTTAGCGATAAATTGGGACCAAAAAAATCAAAAAGGGAGAGGGATTTGTAGGAACAGATCTAAGACTGAAAACAAAGAAGAAAGCAAGTAGTAAAAATTGTGGAGAATCTTAAATCCATCCCAAAACAAATAGAAACACTCCATAAAAAAAAAAAAAACGAACAGAATCAAATAGAAGAGGGAAGGTATTTTTCTTTCTTTTCTCTACGTTGTAGCTTTTTTTTTTTTTCTCTCTCTACTTCTGCGTTTCCCTAGGTTTTCCTCTCGTATGCCTTTTCCTTTCATATGTGATTTCCTCTAGTTTTTTTTGCGTGATTCTCTCTTATGCAATTTCATGTAGCCACGCCTATTTTGGTTTGAGTAATATTATGGTTACTAAAACTTTCCTTATTTACATATCATTGTTATATATAATTTTTTTTCCTTTTCATTTTTATTTTATTTTTTTCATTATATATTTAAAAGTATGTTCTTTTAATACCTTTGATTTTATGTTGCTTGTTTCTTTTAAATATTTTTTTTGTAAAAGCAGATCATTTTGTACATATATTAATTCTAATTAGTTTCTAATAAGTATTCTAAAAAAACAAAGAAATATTTTTATTAAATGTATTGTCTTTTAATTTATCAGTTATAAGGAAATAAATTGTATAACTTAATAGTTCTAAAACTTGCTTTTTATAAGTAAATTAATTTAATTTTCCACCTAATAATATGATTAATTAGATGTGACATCTTTTTAATCTTTGAGTTGTTAAAGCACAAGTGGTGCCACTTGACATATTTAAAACTAAAATTTTAAAATGAATAATATAAAATATTCTTAAGAGGATTAAAATAGATGTGACATCTTTTTACTACTTGAGTTTGGAGACACGAGTTGTACAACTCGGTCGTCTTAAAACCCATATTTTAAAATAATTTTTCAAATCAAGCAAGTTTTATTTTTTATTTTTTTATGTCCGTCAAAATTAACTCTTTTAAAAACAAAATACAATTTATTTAAAAGCAATCAATGCATCCAAATTTTCTACCAAGAATTACGTAGCTTTGATTTCTCCAAAGCACTCGGAGATACATAGGAGCAAGATCATATCCTTGTCAAGGACACTAATAAAAACTTTCTTTTTTTCCACTCTTTTAAACACACTTTTATCTCAAAAATCACATTTATAAAAAACAATTTATATTCATATTTAATAATAAAGAGAAATAAATATATTTAAGTTGATATAATTTTACACAATTAATTATAGGTAACCGTATTTTAACGGATTTCGTAGGGTGCTAATACCTTCCCTACGCATAACCGACTCATAAACTCAAAATCTGGTTTCAAAGACCATTTTTATATTTATTTTTTTTTTCCTATTTTTAAGGGTTTTCCAATATTTTCGCTATTTTAAAACAAATTTTGGTGGCGACTCCATTGAATTCGATGAAAACCCGAAACTTTAGACCGCGATAGCTGGCGACTCCACTAGGGACATTCTTAGAGAGTCAAGCCTATACAAATTAATTGTGCATAATTTTTTTTAACTTTTTCTATATTTGTTTGGTTTTCATTTTTATTTTCTTTATGTGTTTATTATTTCTTAATATGTATTAGCTGACATTATAATATTCTTTTAAGCTAGTATATATTTATTTTATTTATTTATTTTGTTTATGCATATATGTTTTGTTAGTATTATGGAGTTATTGAATTATGCTTATTCAACACCTACACTTTTACTAAGACACACACTTATGAGTGGAACCTTATACCCGGGTTTGAACAAAACTTAAGTTTAGTTTCGAGATCGCGTAGTGGTAGCCTTCTGGATGTACATCATGTTTGGTTAGCATGAAGATCTCACCTAGAATTTGATCCTGTTGAGGTTATTGTCACTCCAAATAGTTTACCTATTGTTGTTGACAATATTCTAAAATAGGATCATTGGCTCTAGGAACCGTGTTTAAAACCATAGAGCCTCCCTTGTGAGAGTTTCACTACATAAGCCAATAGATCCTTTCATTGTAAGAATATTCATACGAACCAAAAAATATCTCATGCATTCAAGACTTTATATACAATAGTTTCATTCATATCTCATGACATTTTTTTTTTCTCTTTCTAAGGAAAAAATAAAACATAATAGCATTTTGCATAAATTTTCAGGATTTTTGGGGAATCATACAAACCTTAGTCACATGTGATTTAAGTGGACAATGGGATCTGAAAAAAGAAAAACTTTACTTTTAAAGTTCAAGCAACCTGATTTGAAAAGTTTAAGAGACACCAGCAATCAAATGAAAACTATACAACATGAGCAGGGGCGGAGCATAGTAGGGACATTGGGGGGCCGCGGCCACCCAAAAAAAAAATAGGTAAAATGACAATATAGTCCTGATTAAATCTAAAAAATTACAACACTACCTCAACCTAATTCAGTTTTCTCTTTCTTCCTCTCTCTCTCTCCAGCCGTGTGTCTCTCTCCCTTTTGCTTACAAGTTACAACATTCCTCTCTCCGTCCTCCATAATTAGCAACCTTCCTCTCTCCCTCCTCTATAATCAGATTCACAATGACAAACGTGCGACTGCTCTACCAGATTACAAATCACGAATCGCTCCTCTGCTCGATGCGGGCCTGCGGCCGCCTCTGCCTGACTGCCTCCGTGGCTGTGGCCGTCCGTCGCTCTCGCCTCTCTGATCGCCTCTCTATTTTGTTAGTTCTGATTTTTGTTAGTTACTTTTGATTTGGAATTCGGATTTCTATTTTGTTAGTTTTGATTTTGTTAGTGCAGCTTTTTGCTTATGTTGTTTAGTTAGGATGAAATTTAAAGTTTATTTTGTAAGTGTTGAGTTTGGAGCTTTGATTTGGAGTTTGGAATTTTGATTTAGAGTTTCAATTAGAAGTTAGTGCTGATTTTTTTTAGAGTTTTTGTGTTGCACATAAGCTGTTTGATTTTATGTTTATATAAAGTGTTTGAGTTTTTTTGTTGCAAATAAAGTGTTTGATTTTATGTCCATATAAAGTGTTTGTGTTTTTTTTGTTGCATTGAAGGTGTTTGAGTTTTGTTGCATTTTTGTTTGAGTTTTTTTTTCCATATAAAGTGTTTGAGTTTTTTTTTTTTTTTTTTGCATATAAGATGTTTTATGTTTCTTAAATTTATTGATTTAGATAAGTTTGTGAGAATGAAGAAGAATAAAAGAATTGATTGACTTAGATAAGTGTTTTATGTTGCATATAAGGTTCATATATTGTTATGTCGGCCACTCCAAGTTTATCTGTCAAGCTCCGCCACTGAACATGAGAGTTTCTTTCACAAATATGGGAAGAACCTAAATCTCTTGGCAGTGAATATGCAAACAAGGGCCCTCACGACATTGGCTCAGTATTACGATCCTCTCTTAAGATGTTTCACCTTTCAAGACTTTCAGTTGGCCCCGACATTAGAGGAATTTGAACGAATATTAGGTTACTCCTTAGAGAAAGGAAATCCTTTTTGATATACTGGGCAACCACCGAGTTTGGACGCAATTGCTGAAGTGTTGAAAATCGACGTAAGAGAGTTGACAAGTACAAAAGAGGAAAATGGGCTATTCATGGGTTTTCAAGAAAATATCTAGAGCAAAAGTGCCAAGATTTAGCCGTTAAAAAAGAATGGAGTACTTTCATAGATGTTTTGGCTCTCATTATCTATGGTATTGTTTTATTCCCAAACCTTGATAACTTTGTAGATTTTGCTGCCATCAATGTCTTCTTAGCTATTAACAAAGATGAACAAGATCCAATTCCCGCGGTTCTTGCTGATGTATACTACTCTCTACATATGCGACCCGAGAAAAACAGGGGAATAATTTTGTGTTGTGTTCCAGTGTTGTATACTTGGTTTGTGTCTCACATGTTCAAGAAAGATTATCATGTTGGGGTTAAGAGTAATCGTGAATAGGCTCAGAGTATAGCTAGCCTTACTGAGGATATAATTTCATGGTACTATAGAGAACAAGGGGTGGAAGAGGTAATGTGCCAATGCAGAGATTTTCCAAATGTACCTCTCATGGGAACGGAATGATGTATTAATTACAATCCAATGGTAGTTCTAAGACAACTTGGCTACCCCATGTTGGATAAACCAGATGATAAGTCATTGGAAGCTTTTGTTTTGCACAATACGGGTATAGTAGACCCACCAATGTTGAGAAGGATAAGCTGAGCTTGGGAGTTGATCATTAGAAAAGGAAAAGTACTCGGATGTAGAAGCTGCATCACAAAAGAATCCTATCAACAATAGGTAAAGAAAAGAGTCCAAGAAATCAAGTTGCATTTCCACAGTACACCCTTAAATGATAATGAAATGCTTGAACCTACCTTTGTTACAAATGAAGAAATAGAAGAGCTCAAAGCATCATTGTTAAAATTTGAAGAGGAGAAAAAAGAGCTACAAACGAAGTTAGAAAAAGTCTCCCAAGAGAATGAGAACTTACGATCAGAAAACACATGTAAGAGTTAGTGTATCGAGAGAAGCAACAAAAGGTTGAAAATTGAAAAAGAAAATAAACTTGACATACAAGATTATTTGGGAGGCACAAATGAAGAGTTAGATGTGTGAAAGCAAGAAAATAATGCAGCTATTAAAGAGGCCTATATGTGGAAGCAGTTGTGGACAAAATCAGCAAGCTCCGAGAAGAACATAAAAAAGGAATTTGAAGATTTAAAGAAACAAATGAAAGAAATGGTAGCTAAATACGAGAGTCAAGTAAGGAATGAGAGGCAACAAAAGGAATAAATTGAAGAATTACTCTCAAAACACCAAGATGCACTAAGAATAGAAATGGAAACTTTTAGTGAGTTGAAGAATTACATTGATTATCAAGAAAAGATCTATAATGACTTAAAGGATGAAACCATATATTGGGAGGAGCGTTTCATGATGTTGCTTGGACAATTGAAGAATCAAGAGATGTATAAAGAGTTGGAAGATAAAGGCAAACATTGGAAATATTGCTTTTCAAAATTGGCAATACTAGATAATCAGGCAATCATAAAAATTCCAAAACAACTAAGAGAGATTGATGCAGTAATGCATCAACTCAATACTCCAATCAAAGTCTATAAGTTCGTTGAATATTGCAAACATTTAATAGAAGAATTGGAGGAGAGGATTGGTTGTCCTATTGAAAGAGATGATTGAAATACCACAGTCGATGTAGTTTTTAATTTAAATGCAATGTATTTTTTTCTCATCAATGAAGGATTTGTTGTTTTGTTTACCGATTCCCATATTCTCCTTCACTAATAACTCGTGTTTGTTAAAATTTACGTAAGACTTATGATTCCCCAACATCCAAATGTAAAAAAAAAAAGAGATAATAATTGCATTTTCATTCCATTCATGTTTAATACATACTCATAATTTTTTATTTATTTAAAAAAAACAGAAAAAATCAATAAAGTTGTTTCCCCGACACCCTTATCAGACTCGTGCAAACTCCAAGATCATGGATGAACTTGAGCAAAATCAAGAAGTGATGAGAGTGGATGTCAACCAATTGAAGGACAAGGTTGATCAAATCTTAGAAGCTATACAAGCTTTGTTAAGGAAGGAGAATACAAATGGGAATCCTCCGACTGCAAACAACTAAGAGAGATTGATGCAGTAATGCATCAACTCAATACTCCAATCAAAGTCTATAAGTTCGTTGAATATTGCAAACATTTAATAGAAGAATTGGAGGAGAGGATTGGTTGTCCTATTGAAAGAGATGATTGAAATACCACAGTCGATGTAGTTTTTAATTTAAATGCAATGTATTTTTTTCTCATCAATGAAGGATTTGTTGTTTTGTTTACCGATTCCCATATTCTCCTTCACTAATAACTCGTGTTTGTTAAAATTTACGTAAGACTTATGATTCCCCAACATCCAAATGTAAAAAAAAAAAGAGATAATAATTGCATTTTCATTCCATTCATGTTTAATACATACTCATAATTTTTTATTTATTTAAAAAAAACAGAAAAAATCAATAAAGTTGTTTCCCCGACACCCTTATCAGACTCGTGCAAACTCCAAGATCATGGATGAACTTGAGCAAAATCAAGAAGTGATGAGAGTGGATGTCAACCAATTGAAGGACAAGGTTGATCAAATCTTAGAAGCTATACAAGCTTTGTTAAGGAAGGAGAATACAAATGGGAATCCTCCGACTGCAAATGAAGAACACCAAACCACTCCTTCTCACCCACCAGGCTTTACCTCGACTACCCAACAACTTCGTTCAACAACTATGCAATATCCTATGTACGGTCTCCCACCCGGTTATACTCCACCTTTAGTCATCAACCCCATGGACAACAACGTAAACCACTTAACTATCAACCCCCAAAACCTAAACCAATCACAAATCACATCTCCTCTGGGCTACGTGCCATCCCAAAACACTCTACCCTCAGAAAATATTCCATATATTGCACCCCAAGTACCCCATTTTGATGCTAATGGGAATTGACATCAACCTCACATTGGGGATGATACACATCAAAGGAAAAATTGCATGACTTAAAAGAGCGAATAAAAGAAATTGAGGGGCATAATGTCTATGGTCTTGAAGCTTTTGATATGTGTTTGGTTCCCGATGTGACTATCCCTCCAAAATTCAAGGTTCTTGAGTTTGAAAAATACAAAGGCGCTACATGTCCTAAAAATCATCTGACTATATATTGCATAAAAATGGCTTCTCATGCTCATAACGACAAGCTGCTCATTCACTTTTTCCAAGACAATTTGAGTGGGGCATCGTTAAGTTGGTATATGCATCTCGAGCGAAATCGAATTCGTTCGTGGAAAGACCTGGCTGATGCCTTTTTGAAACAATACAGGTACAACATTGACATGGCCCCTGATATGATCTAATTGCAAAATTCTTTGAAAAAGGACAACAAAACTTTCAAAGAATATGCACAACGGTGGAGGGAAATGGCATCACAGGTAGAACATCCTTTATCTGAAAGAGAAATGGTTGGTATGTTTTTGGATACTCTCCAGACGTCTTTTTATGATAAGATGATTGGGAGTATGTCATCAAACTTTTCTGACATGGTCATGATAGAAGAAAAGATAGAAAGTGGGATGAGGAGTGACAAGATCGTATGTGCAGCAGCTGGCACGAAAAGACCCCAGATGACATTAACAAAAAAGAAAGAAGGGGACGCTAATGCTGTAATGGTAAACGCCAAAGTCTCCTATTGTCTACCCATCAATTCTTATCGACCCCCAAACTTCCAGCCCCCGATATCACAAACTCCTTACATTCCTTATCCATATGTGGCCACAATAACACAATCTTCATACCTTCAATATCACCCTTCAAGACCACCTTTTTATCAACCACCACCTACTGCATTTTCCCACCAAAATCAATGGAACCAAAACCCAATCACGAATCACTACAGAACACAAGTTAATCAAGAAAAAGGATAACCTGTTTTGACCTAATTCCCGTCACTTCAAAATTCAATGGTAGTCCTAAGACCAATGAAACCTCTTGAACCACCATTTCCAAAATGGTACAATCCAAATGCCAAATGTGAATACCATGTAGGAGTCGTTGGGCATTCCGTCGAAGATTTCCAAGCCCTAAAATCTAAAGTGCTAGAATTGATTATTGCAAAATGGCTTACTTTCAAGGAGGATGGTCCCAACATATGGAGTAGTCCTTTGTCGGGCCACAAGGATGCCTCTATCAATGTCATTGAAGATGGGATAGACCAATATGCAAAAGATGATCATGTGTTGACCATGGGGTCGTGTGTGGAAAATAATATATCTTTCCCAAAACCATTGGAAATTCTTTACAAAAAAGAGAATCTTAAGCCAACTTCTAGCAGGCCAAATGCAATAATTGTCCAAGCACCAACCCCTTTTCCTTACGGAAATACCAAGGCGGTACCGTGGAATTACGAAATCACATCCCACTTTGCCAATCATCAATCAAGTGATGGCTATGAACCTAAAGGAACTGATGTCACTATCATTTCAGGGATTGGTGGAATGACTCGGAGTGGTCGACTATACACTCCCGAACAACTTAGGAAAAAGGAGGTTCATGAAGAAAAAGGGAAAGAAGATATGTATCAGGCCATAAAAGGACAAGAGACTAGTAAAAAAATGGGGCCTGAAGAAGAAGCTAATGAATTATTGGAGTTTATCAAGAAAAGTGAATATAAGATGGTGGATCAGCTAAATCAAACCCCTTCCTAGATATTTGTTCTCTCCTTGTTATTGAACTTTGAAGCACATAGAAGGGCACTGATGAAAGTTTTAAATGAGCCTCGTGTTACTTAGGATATCACCGTAGATCAGTTTGATGGAGTTTTCAATAACATCACTGCTAGTAGTTGCCTAAGTTTTAGCGATAATGGATTACCAGCTGATGGGACAAAGCATAATAAGGCACTACACATCTATGTGAGGTGTCACAATCATATTCTTGCACGAGTGCTAGTTGATAATGGTTCATCATTAAAGGTCATGCCAAAATCAACACTATCAAAACTATTTGTTGATGGAGCTTATATGAAGCCTAGGGCTATGGTGGTGAAAGCGTTTGATGGATCTAGAGTTGTTGGTGAGATTGACCTGCCGATTCAAATCAGACCCCATATCTTTGGGATAACCTTCGAAGTGATGGATATTAAACCAGCGTGCAATTGTCTTTTAGGGAGACTGTGGATTCATAATCATGGAGCAGTGACATCCACCCTCCATCAAAAGCTATAGTTTATAGTGAATAATAAGTTGGTAATAATATCTGGGGAAGAATATATGATAGTAGGTCATTTATCTTCTACAGGCTATATTGAAGACACAGAGGAAGCCATAAAGACTTCCTTTCAAGCATTAGAAATTGTCAATGCTGTCTTCATGGGTGAAGGATATCGCTTAAAAGAACCTAAACTATCTACCACATCATTGAAGTCTACCAAATCCATGTCAGAAGGAGGAGGTTTTGTTAATTTAGGGAAGTTGATAGAAATACCAGAAAAGAACAATAGGTACGGATTGGGATATGTACCTACACAAGTTGATAAAGAAAAAGATGCGAAGGAAAAAAGAGAAAGCAGGATGACTCGTTGAGAAAACTGGATACCGAATTCACAGAAGATTCCTATTTGTGACATTCGCCAAATTTTTCAAAGCGCCAGAATAATATATGTTGATCAGGTGGCTGTTGAGGAAGAGGATCATGGTGACGATGATACCCTCAAGCTAGTGTACCCTTGTCCTCCAAACACCAGTCTCAACAATTGGAAGATCATCGAGTTTCCCGTGTTTGTTAATTCATGTTCAAAGTAATTATGTTTTTTTAACTCCTTTTGCTCTGCCCAAGGCTATAAGGATAACTAATTAGGGCATATGTATTTCAATTCCGTACTTATTATCAATAAATGCATTTTTGAATTCTCCAACTGGTTTTGTTTTTCTCTTTTCTTTTTTTTTTGCAATCCTTATTCATATTTTTTTCCCCTTTTCTTCTTAATTTAAGCAATGCAGATTCGAAAATGAATATGTTGAAAATAGTAGTGCTAGAACCCTTTCTTGTAATTTAGAATGTCTAATTAATCACGCTAATGAGGATTGTGAAGACGATTGTGAGCCTTCCCCAGAACTAGAAAGCTTAATTGAACAAGAAACTAAGATAATACGACCCTATTGGCATGTCTATGAAAGAAAGTGAATGAGAAAAGTAGGTTAAACTTTTATTTGATTATGTGGATGTCTTTGCATGGTCATATCAGGATATGTCTGGGCTAGATACTAACATAGTTGAACACAAGCTACCACTCAAGCCTGAATACACTCCAATTAAACAGAAGTTGAGAAGGATGAGACCTAATATGTCACTTAAAATTAGAGAAGATGTCAAGAAGCAATTTGATGCTGGTTTCTAAGCTGTAGCAAAATATCTTCAATGGATGGCTAATATTGTACCAGTTCCAAAGAAGGATGGAAATGTTCGAATGTGTGTTGACTATCGGGATTTAAATAAAGCTAGTCCTAAAGACGATTTTCCTCTGCCTCATATTGATGTCCTAGTGGATAGCACTGCTCAATACTCTCTTTTCTCCTTCATGGATGGTTTCTCAGGGTACAATCAAATCAAGATGGCTCCCGAAGATATGGAGAAAACTACATTTGTCACACAATGGGGAACTTTCTGTTATAAGGTGATGCCATTTGGATTGAAGAATGTCAGGGCAACCTATCAAAGAGCAATGGTAACTTTGTTTCATGACATGATGTATAAGGAAATAGAAGTTTACATGGGCGATATGATTGCAAAATCTCGGACCGAAGAAGATCATGTTGTTAACCTTCAAAAATTATTTGAGCGACTAAAGAAGTTCAAACTCCATTTAAACCCTGCTAAATGCACCTTTGGTGTAAGATCGAGCAAGTTACTTGGGTTTATCGTTAGTCAAAAAGGGATAGAAGTGGACCTAGAAAAAGTTAGAGCAATACAAGAAATGTCGGCTCCACGCACGAAAAAAGAAGTTCGTGGCTTATTGGATAGATTGAATTACATTGCCAGGTTCATATCACATCTCACCACTACATGCGAGCCGATTTTCAAATTGTTGAGCAAAGGCCAAAAGGTTGAATGCAATGAGAATTGTCAAAAAGCTTTCGAAAAGATTAAGCAGTACTTATCAAAACCTCCCGTCTTAGTACCTCCTGTTCTTGGGAAACCGCTTATTATGTACTTAATAGTACTTGATGAGTCAATGTGATGTGTACTGGGGCAGCATGACGGATCTGGTAGGAAAGAACATGCTATTAATTATTTGAGCAAAAAGTTCACCAGTTGTGAAACAAGGTATTCACTGCTTGAACGAACATGTTGTGCACTGGCATCGGCTGCTCGTCGGTTGAGGCAATACATGTTATGTCATACAACTTGGTTGGTGTCTACAATGGACCCAATTAAGCACATCTTTGAGAAACCTGCTCTTATTGGAAGGATTGCCCGTTGGCAGATGTTGTTATCAAAATACGATTTGGTATATGTTACACAAAAATCTATCAAAGGAAGCGCACTAGCAGAGTATTTGGCCCAACAACCGGTAGAAGATTATCAATCAATGCAGTGTGGATTCCCAGATGAAGGCATAATGACTTTATTTGAAGAGATTGAATCATCTAATAAAGAAAAATGGATGTTGGTGTTTGATGGTGCCTCTAATGCATTAGGGCATGGAATTGGAGCCATTTTGATTTCTCCAGAGAACTAATTCACTCCATTTACTGCTAGGTTG
Source organism: Cicer arietinum (assembly GCF_000331145.2). Taxonomy (NCBI): domain Eukaryota; kingdom Viridiplantae; phylum Streptophyta; class Magnoliopsida; order Fabales; family Fabaceae; genus Cicer; species Cicer arietinum. Next base: position 41,205,783 of record NC_021165.2, read on the forward strand.
TATTTTGATTGTACAAACAATATTGCGTAATATGAGGCATGTGTTATGGGCATTGAAGCAGCTATCGAATCAAATGTAAAATTTCTTGAGGTATATGGAGACTCATTGTTGGTCATCCATCAGGCGAAAGGAGAGTGGGAAACGCGAGATTCCAAATTGATTTTGTATCACACCCATATCAAAAAATTGACAGAACACTTTGCGAAGATTACTTTTCACCATATCCTTTGAGAAGAAAACCAATTAGCTGATGCCTTGGCCACTTTGTCGTCAATGTTCAAAATAAGCACTAATAAGGACATGCCAGTCATAAAAATTCAACAAAGAGATAAACCTGCATATTGCTTATCGGTAGAAGAAGAGTCTAATGGCAAGCTGTGGTTTTATGACATCAAATCATATGTTAAGAATAAGGAATATCCATTGGTTATTTCAGAGAACGACAAAAGGGTTTTAAGGAAGTTGTCAATGAATTTCTTCTTAAATGGCGATGTGCTTTATAAGAGAAATCATGATATGGTTTTCCTCAGATGTGTGGATAAAGCAGAAGCGGAGAAAATCATCCAAGAGGTTCACGAAGGTTCTTTCGGAACTCATGCAAATAGGCACGCAATGGCAAGAAAAATCTTAAGGGATGGCTACTATTGGTTGACCATGGAATCCGATTGCATTAATCACGTAAAGAAATGTCATAAATGTCAAATCTATGCTGATAAAGTACATGTACCACCCACCTCTTTGAATGTTTTAACATCACCATGGCCATTTTCAATGTGGGGAATGAATGTTATTGGACTCATCGAGCCTAAAGCTTCAAATGGGCACCGGTTTATCTTAGTAGCTATTGATTATTTCACAAAATAGGTTGAAGTCGCTTCTTATGCCAATGCGACGAGAAGTGTGGTTGTCAGATTCATCAAAAAAGAATTGATTTGTCGATATGGCTTGCCAAATAAGATAATCACTGATAACACGATTAATCTGAATAACAAAATGATGAAAGAGTTATGTGATAGTTTCAAAATTCAACACCATAATTCTTCTCCATATCGTCCGAAAATGAGGTTGTAGAAGCAACAAATAAGAATATCAAGAAGATCATACAGAAGATGGTGGAGACATATAAGGATTGGCATGAAATGCTTCCCTTTGCATTACATGGCTATAGAACCTCTGTTTGCACCTCAACAGGGGCAACTCCTTTCCTGTTGGTGTATGGAATGGAAGTGGTACTTCCCATTGAAGTTGAGATTCCATCGATCAGAGTCCTGATGGAAACAAAACTAGAAGAAGAATAGTGGGTTCAATCACGATATGACCAATTGAATCTCATAGAAGAAAAAAGAATGATAGCTTTGTGTCATGGTCAACTATATCAGAAAAGACTCAGAAAAGCCCACGAGAAAAAAGTCTATCCTCGAGAGTTTCGAGAAGGAGACTTCGTGTTAAAGAAAATATTGCCCATAAAAAAGGATTCTCGGGGAAAGTGGACTCCAAACTACGAAGGACCATACGTTGTGAAAAAAGCTTTCTCTAAGAGAGCTCTGATACTCGTAGAAATGGATGGAGATGAGCTTCCACTTCAAGTAAACTCAAATGCAATCAAGAAATATTATGCTTAGAAAAAAAAGAAAGAAATGAAAATAATTGAAAATTGGGCTCGCTAGGTTGAAAACCTGAAAAGGCGACCTAGGTAAAAATTAGAGCATCCCAATGGATTGAAAACTTGGAAGAACGGTCCATGCAAAAGTTAGGGATAACAAAAGAATCAAGTGTTTCAAGTTGGGGCAGTTATTATTCTTAGAAGTTCTAAATTACAAGAATGAGTAACGTTTGTTATCTCTCCAACTAAAGCTAAACACACTCACCACATTATAACCCCTACCTTATTTTGTTTTGTTTTCAATGTAACG
>NC_021165.2:41207756-41208764 GCF_000331145.2 Cicer arietinum
CCTGGTTGATTGTTTCTGGAATTTTGAAATGTTTTATGATAATAATTGTTAGAATTTGAAATATGTGAAAAAAATAAAAATATTCTAAATATTTTGACATTGGAAAAACAAATACACGGGAACTCGATAGATTCTCAACTTGAAGAGGTGCATATAAGAAAAATGAAGAATAATCATTTTAAACAATGAGATGGGGGGATTAGGATGGGGGGAACCAAAACATAATAAAATAAATAAATAAACAAGAATTTATCTTCATTGCATACATCTTACATTTTTCAAGTAGTCATACATGATCTATGCATCTTCACTCATATTTTACATATACTCAACAACATCCTTATATCATGCATAATGAATTAATCATGCATATCTTATGTGTATATTTTATTTATACTCAACAATTTTTGTGTCACATTATTCAGGTTTTTATAAAATATCTAGATATTTATTTAGATATTTGTTTTATTTATAATATATATATATATATATATAAACATTTAAAAAAAAAAGAAAAAGAAAGCATTCTTCCTTGTTTCACGCCTACTCTATCTTCTTCTTCCTTTTCTCTCTGTTACCAAAACCCTCAAATACAAATCTTCACTTTTCTTTGACTTCTAAGTTTTATTTTGCGAAGTGACAGAAGGAAAAGTTGTTCCTCTCCACGCTAAGGTGCTAGTGAGCCAACTTTGGAAGTGACGACGCGAGCAAAATTTTTACCGAAATTAATCGCGGTGCTTAGGGGTGGGAATAGGCCAGACCATGCCAGGCTTTGAAAGGCCTAAGCCTGGCCTACGATGAATTTTTGAGGTCTGAGCCTGGCCTACGGCCTATGATAGGCTTTTTTTTCGGCCTGAGCCTGGCCTACGGCCTATCATGGTCTGGCTTGTAAGCCTATTAAAAGCCTTATTCACATTAAAAATAATTTTTCTAACAAAATAATTTAAAAAAAAAATATGAAACAAACACCCTTTAAACCCTAAAAAATGATTTTTGGTTTAAAAGAAT
>NC_021165.2:41208781-41209737 GCF_000331145.2 Cicer arietinum
AAAATATGAAACAAATACCTTTTAAACCCTAAAAAATAGTTTTTGATTTAAAAGAACAAATTTTTTATTGAAACAAACGCACCTATTATTATCTCTCAAACAACTCAGAATATTACCTCTAAACAAATCCTCTCAAACAACTCGGAATATTATCTCTCAAACAAACTCATATTCAGTAATAATAAACAATTAGGGTTTCTAAATTTATATACTAATAATATATATAAAGATAACAAATAAATAGTATTGGTTTTTATAAAATATAAAGTAACAAATAAATAATATCGGTTTTTATAAAAAAATATGTTGTTTTCATACATGTTTGTTGGAGTGAGTGCAATGGAAATTAGAAGAAGAAAAAATAGAGAATGGAATACATATAAAATATATATATAGGCCGGCCTGTCAGGCCTAATAGGCTTTTTTACAAGCTTGAGCCTAGCCTATTTACATAAATAGGCTTTAACAATAGCCTGAACTTGACCTTTTTATTAAACAGGCCAGGCCAGGCCAGGCCATAAGTAGGCCAGGCCATAGGCCCCTGTCGGACGGCCTAGCCTATTCCCATCCCTAGCGGTGCTGTAATCGCTTGTTAAAGCTACAACGGAGGTAAGGGCTCCTTCCAAATTTTTAGCTTGCATATAGGATGCTATATGTGTATTTGTGGAGTTGGAATTTGGTGAAATGGATGTGTGATTTTGTGGAAAAAGAATTTAATTCATTTATTTGTGTTTTTTAGGAAATTAAATTTGATGTGTTTGAGGTGTGTTTTCTGAAAATTAATTTGGCATGATTTATGTTTGAAAATGTGGAAATTTATGGGTGATTGATGATTGAACTTGGTGTGGATTTTGTGGAATTTGAATTGATCGAATTTAATGTAAATTGTGGATTAAATTTGATGTGTGGTGGTGGAAAATATATGTTTGAGTATGCTCTGTGTTGAATTTGAAAAT
>NC_021165.2:41229361-41234952 GCF_000331145.2 Cicer arietinum
GTATATGTATATATATATTAAATAAAAAAAATGATTTTTCTAACAAAATAATGTTTTAAAAATATGAAACAAATACCTTTTAAACCCTAAAAAATAGTTTTTGGTTTAAAAGAATAAATTTTTTATTGAAACAAACGCACCTATTATTATCTCTCAAACAACTCAGAATATTACCTCTAAACAAATCCTCTCAAACAACTCGGAATATTATCTCTCAAACAAACTCATATTCAGTAATAATAAACAATTAGGGTTTCTAAATTTATATACTAATAATATATATAAAGATAACAAATAAATAGTATTGGTTTTTATAAAATATAAAGTAACAAATAAATAATATCGGTTTTTATAAAAAAATATGTTGTTTTCATACATGTTTGTTGGAGTGAGTGCAATGGAAATTAGAAGAAGAAAAAATAGAGAATGGAATACATATAAAATATATATATAGGCCGGCCTGTCAGGCCTAATAGGCTTTTTTACAAGCTTGAGCCTAGCCTATTTACATAAATAGGCTTTAACAATAGCCTGAACTTGACCTTTTTATTAAACAGGCCAGGCCAGGCCAGGCCATAAGTAGGCCAGGCCATAGGCCCCTGTCGGACGGCCTAGCCTATTCCCATCCCTAGCGGTGCTGTAATCGCTTGTTAAAGCTACAACGGAGGTAAGGGCTCCTTCCAAATTTTTAGCTTGCATATAGGATGGTATATGTGTATTTGTGGAGTTGGAATTTGGTGAAATGGATGTGTGATTTTGTGGAAAAAGAATTTAATTCATTTATTTGTGTTTTTTAGGAAATTAAATTTGATGTGTTTGAGGTGTGTTTTCTGAAAATTAATTTGGCATGATTTATGTTTGAAAATGTGGAAATTTATGGGTGATTGATGATTGAACTTGGTGTGGATTTTGTGGAATTTGAATTGATCGAATTTAATGTAAATTGTGGATTAAATTTGATGTGTGGTGGTGGAAAATATATGTTTGAGTATGCTCTGTGTTGAATTGGAAAATCATTAGTGTTAAATGAGTATTAAAAATGGGGAATCTTTTAATAGTTGCATATATTTAATGGTTGTGGTGAAAAGAGTTAGAGTATGCTCATGCATTTCATAATACATGGTGACCGAATGGGCCATGGTGACCGGATGGGCCACGAGATGATGCCATGTGATTTGTTGGTTCATCTTATCCTTACGGGAATTATCGCGTCGTGCTGATCTGTGAAAGATTGAACTCTAGAATGTGCTTATCTGTGAGCGATTGCACTCTAGAAAACAGTGTAATGCATGTGATAGGCGACACTTAGTAAATCGTGTGGGCCTGTGATGGGTGGAACCTTGGTAATTAGTACAAGGCCTATGATAAGCGGTACAATTATGATTTACCCCCCTGCGAGGATGGTTTTTAGTTGGAATTCTGGAATCATGCATTTTGGCATATACGCATTGCATTAGGGTGCTTGGCACGCAAGTCAAGTTTGATATATTGTGATGATTGTATATACATACTCAGTTGTTGTTTGTGATTGTGCCGTAATTGGTAAGTGTGATTGTTTGGATTTGTGTGTAAGTGTTGATTGATTGTGGAACCTTTTCTAAACTGAAATTTGCATTATTTAGCAGTTGAATTCGAATATGAGGAGCTTGTATTCGAATACATTTAAGTGAATTTTTCTACTGACTTAGCACTTGTATTCGGCTATGCCATGTGGTAGTAGAATACAGTTGTGAACGATTTTTCACTGATTTCGCACTTGTATTCAGCTACAAGGATGTTGTAGTTGAATACAGTTATGCTGATTTTGCTACTGACTTATGAATTAGCACTTTATTCGAATACAAGGATGATGTATTCGAATACGACACTGCAGTTTTGTCAAAAACTCTTTTTTTCAACTTGTTTATGCATGTTTGACATATGAAAACCCTTTCAAGGAGTATGCTAAGATGAAAGATTATTTTGTGCATTTAAAATTTAAATGCTAAGTAATATTTGTAAATTTCGGTTGGTGACCCTTTACAATTATTGTGGAATTTGGGCTTTGCCCTTAGATGATACCCGAGTCCGTTTCACCGATTGTTACCCTGACGATGGAAACGTCGTTATACTTCCCTGACCGAGATTCGCCGACTTCTTGGGCATATGACCCCATATTAAGTAGGGCTACTTATACGCGGAGGGTAGCGAGGACGAGTAGGAGAGCTGGAGCAGTATACCTCGTGGAGCTCACTCACGAGAAGATCGATTATTCGGTACCAGCAGGATTGGTGCTCGGAATGTGTGGAGCGTGGAAAGATGCAGAGGATTCGTTAGTTAGGGTTGAGGTAGAGGCCACCGTAGGAGCTGAGGATACAACGGTTGGACCAGAGACTAGCGGAAAGGATAAGGGGCCGAGGCCAGTGGAGCGAGAGATTGTATGACCATCTAGGCGGGCCGAGTCAGAGTTTCCTTCTCCGGTGAATGATCACTTACCGACCATCACTGAGTTATTGAATTGTTTTGAGATTCCAGCGCCGCCGAAGCCACCCATCTGGTGGATGGATCTGACTTCTGAAGAGACCGATCCGTCTATGGATGTTGATGAGGAGGAGTTTACCTCGAAGATGGATACTGCGTCAGACGAGACTTGTGGAGTGTGTGGAGGTCACCCATGTTATTGTAGTTGCTAGAGTATGATTAGATTAATTTTGTTGTATAGGGACTTGATGTCTTCTTTTGGTGGCTTTACTTATTTCATTTTGGGATGACTGTAACTATACTTATACGGTCAGATGACTTCTGTTTTGGTGGGTCCATGTTCTATTTTTTTTTGACGTGACCATGGGGGAGTAGTATTTCTTGGAGCAGTACTGTACACATGTCTGCCGAGCATACCCCAGGGGTATGAGCGATGCCTGATAGTTCTCATAGCCCCGGTGTATTTTATATATGGATATTTTGGTTTATCACCTTAAGACTATTTCAGTTTGTTATAATTATGACATTTGTCGTTTGTGCTACACTTTGATATTTTTATTAATTGGTTAAAGGAAAAAAAAAATATACACTCGCGCTGTTAAAATTCGGGGTGTTACATTTTTTATTTTTTTGCTAGTCACCAATTTTTTTTCTCGCCAATCACCAACTTTATTTTTTATTTTTTTACATTACATGTCAAATTATTTTCTATTTTCTCTCGAGTACAAAATTTAGGTCCTTATAATATTTTTACTAGTAAAATATAATTAAATAGGGAAAACTGTTAGTACCTCAATTTTGTCCGACTAATTAAAAGTTATTTTAAAATTACAATAATAATAATAAGAATATATAATAATATGTTTAATAAAGATTTTACAATCATTCTCAAAAATCTAAAAAAAGATCATCATAATTTTACGATTCAAATTTGAGTATATATTAAAAATAAAATAATATAAAAAAAATAAAAAAATTGTGAATTACAACAACACATGATGAAAGAATTTTCATTCATTTTATTTTTTCACATTTTTTTATTTTATTTTTGTGTTTTTCATTTGATCTGCCAATTTATTTGTTTCATTTTTTTTTATTCTCCTATTTTTTATCTTTGATCTGTCAATTTTATTTTATTTAGTCTGTCAAAACAAATTTATTTGTTTCATTTTACTTCACTATTTTTTTTATTGCCCTATTTTTTCATTTTTGATCTGTCAATTTTATTTTATTTAGTCTGCCAATACAACACAACACACATTTACTTGCAAACACCAACATCACTCTATTATTTTATCTCTATTCTTTTATCTTATTTGCCTTATTAAGATCCCTATTATAAACATGTTACAAAACGATAGTTGTAGAAAACTTTTTTCCTTAATCGTACCTTGCTCAAAATTTATTACAAAACAATGCAAAATCCAGTTCAGAAACAATAAAAAATCCAGATATCAGGGAAGGTATTTTTCTATTTTTCCTCTACATTGTAGCTTTTTTTTTTTTCTCTACTTCTGCGTTTCCCAGTGTTTTCCTCTCGTATGCCTTTTCCTTTCATCTACGACTTCCTCTAGTTTTTTGTGTTGTTCTCTCTTATGCAATTTCCTGTAGTCACGCCTATTTTGGTTTGAGTAATATTAGGGTTACTAAAACTTTCCTTATTTACACATCATTGTTATATATAATTTTTTTTTCCTTTTCCTTTTTATTTTATTTTATTTTTTATTATATATTTAAAAGGTGTTCTTTTAATACCTTAGATTTTATGTTGCTTGGTTCTTTTAAAACATTTTTTTTTGTAAAAGCAGATCATTTTTTACATATATTAATTTTAATTAGTTTCTAATAAGTATTCTAAAAAAAATATTTTATTAAATGTATCATCTTTTAATCTATCAGTTATAAGGAAATAAATTGTATAACTTAATAGTTCTAAAACTTTCTTTTTATAAGTAAATATTTTAATTTCAACCTAATAATTTGATTAATTAGATGTGACATCTTTTTAATCTTTGAGTTGTTAAAGCACAGGTGGTACCGCTTGACATATTTAAAACTAAATTTTTAAAACGAATAATATAAAATATTCTTAAGAGGATTAAAATATATGTGACATCTTTTTACTCCTTGAGTTTGGAGACACGAGTTGTACAACTCGATCATCTTAAAACCCATATTTTAAAATAATTTTTCAAATCAAGCAAGTTTTTTTTTGTTCGTCAAAATTAACTCTTTTAATAACAAAATATAATTTATTTAAAAGCAATCAACGCATCCACATTTTCTACCGAGAACTACGTAGCTTTGATTTCTCCACAGCACCGAGGGATACGTAGGAGCAAGATCATATATTTGTCAAGCACACTAATAAAAACTTTCTTTTTTTCCACTCTTTTAAACACATTTTTATCTCAAAAATCAAATTTATAAAAAACAATTTATATTCATATTTAATAATAAAGAGAAATAAATATATTTAAGTTGATATAATTCTGCACAATTAATTATAGGTAACCGTATTTTAATGGATTTCGTAGGGTGCTAATACCTTCCCTACGCATTGAAGTAACAATGTCGATTTACAAGAAAGGGGGGTTTGAATTGTAAATGTACCTTTTAAAAATTCCACACAAGGATTTTATCCTGGTTCACCCAACGTGGGTTACGACCAGTCCTCACATTGTGAGATTTTCCACTAAGTGTAAAAGAGCTTTCTTGAACTTACAACACCTTAGTCTTAGATCAACTTTGATCTATTTCAAACTCTAATGCTTTCTACCCAGAAAGCAATACCAGTACCTATCTAACCTTGATAGAAAGTAATCTTAAAACAAACTATAAAGAAACTCTTATAGTTTGAGTTTTTTTTACAATTTGATTGTTTTGACAGAATCTGGAATTTTTCAACTCTTGTTTGAGAATTGATTCTTTACAAAGGATCTAATGATAATTGCGCAAACTAATATATGAATATGAATTAGCAGCTGTTTCGCAGAAATCAGTGAGTATGATTTGCCTATGTTTTTGCAGAATTTCAAGTATGTATATGATTGATTATGGATTTCGAAGCACTTGAATTTCTTGCATTGAATCGGGATATTGGCCTTCTATTTATAGGTTGTAGAGGCACA
>NC_021165.2:41235286-41240545 GCF_000331145.2 Cicer arietinum
AAAATTAATATTCCAATTATTAGATCAATATTCATTTATGGTCCAAAATAAAATAAATTCTCTTTAAGTGAAATTCAAAAGAAACAATGTTGACTGAAATTAATGACATTCAATTTTTTTCTAGCTAATGAAATATCACTGCATTTCTATTAAAAGTTAATGATGAAGAGTAAATAACTTTACAATGTGCCGCAAAACTTTAGTAATACAAAATATTATTTTTAAGTAAAATATAATTTTCCAACGTGCGTGCACCAATCAAACGTCATTCATGCAACTCTTTGAAATCATTAGTACCTAAATATTGGTGTAAGGGGTCAGTTCATCCCACAACAAAATTAAACCAATTAACAACCATAAAATATGAATATAAAATCTTTTCGTAATAAAAGATTTTAAAAAAATTAAAAGTAGCAACCGTAGATCAAATAATTAGATCAAAATAAAAATAACAATAGAATATATGCAAGTTATGCATGCTCCTAAATATATATGATCCGGATATAACCAGCCACACAGGCGTCCACACAGAAGTCACCCATACCAATGGGGAAAATTAAACCAGCCACACAGGCGTCCACAAAGATGCATATGATATGTCATGAAATGATAATGATGCTCAAAGATACATATCACCACCCAATTAGATAATCACATAAATCACAAGCCACTTAGGCAACCACAAAGATAACAATATTTAAAATGCAAATCACCAGCCACTTAGGCAACCACAAATATAACAATATTTAAAATCCAATTCACCAGCCACTTAGGCAACCACAAAGATAACAATATTTAAAATACAAATCACCAGCCACTTAGGCAACCACAAAGATAATATTTAGAACACAAATCACTAGCCACTTAGGCAACCACAAAGATAACAATATTTAAAATGCAAATCACCAACCACTTTGGCAACCACAAAGATAAAAATATTTAAAATACAAACCACCAACCAAACCACTTAGACAACCACATAGATAAAATATTCAAAACACAAATCACAAGCCACTTAGGCAACCACAAAAATAATATTATTAAAACACAAATCAAGGTTTGCCGCTAAACACATCACAAAAATCAACTTAATCATGTTATCATAATTAAAATTAAAACTTTACACCAATTCCCCCAAGACTCATATAGATTTCTTAAAAATCAAAACTTTGAAATGAAATAGCACAAAAATCGAAACTTTAAATTAAAGACATCCTAAAAAAATATTACTCATGAGATCATAATAAAAATCATAGCTTTATAATTAAGTACACATAAACAACACACAAATAATAACTTTACATCAAATATATGACATCAAACATATTACTCATGTTATAATAATAAAAATCGAAATTTATAATTAAGTTTATCAAAGCAAACATATTACTCATAAAAATAAAATATTATAGTTAAATTCTTTAAGGCAATTAAAAATCAATATTTTTCTTTTAAGACAACAAGTTTTATATCAATATCTTACAAACTATTAATTTAATATCTAGCCTAACATTGCATGGGGAAAAGCCCTTACCTTAGGCGCTTTCTTTCTTAACACCTCTAAATTTGCACAAGAAATAGCTCATGAGGCAGTAATGAATTCAACACTGATAGATATTGGAATTTACGACTCAGAAAATTATTTTGAGAGTGTACGAATGACAAATAGGTGTGACAACAAGATGCCTAATGGAAACGTATGAACATATAAGCTATTTACGTTGCACTATTACCATTGATTTCTTGTCTAAAATTGAAGTGCACTTAATTCCAACATTATACTACCAATAATTACTATTTCTTTAATTTTATTAGGTTGTTACAAAGCCAATTGAAATTTATGTGTATGAGTTAATTTGAATTAACTAATAGAGTTCACCAAATATTGAAGGGTGTCACACACTAATTTTAATTAAATAAATAAATTAGAGATTGTCACATCACCCTTTTAATTTTTTTATCTAATAGTTACGAAACCAAAAATTTCATAGAATTATTTTTGTAGACAATTATAATAAAATTATAATTTTAGTTTAAAAGAGATGAATGCATGAGATACAAAAAGGACAATAGTCTTTTTGTGTCCTTTCTTAATTGCACAAAAAAACTTATAATTAAATTTATAATCTTTCTTTAAAAAATAAATTAAAGGTGTTTAAAATGAATTAATGCACATTATGCCAAGAAAACACCATGAATTGTCATAAAATCTTGTCATAAAGGAGAGTAAAGAATGAGTCAAGTCACTAATTTTTGATTTTATAGGATGGACCAAAAATATTTTTAAAACACTTATACATGTATAAAGGTTGGTTTCACTAACTCTATAACATCTCCTAAACTGAGTATTTATTTGGTCGCAAATAAAACTAACAAACAATATAACTTATATAAATTCTAATTTAATTAAATAATTCAACTAATATTTTATCAACTAAAATAAATCAAGCAAGACAAGAATACCACTCACACATAACAAAATAAAACAAACATATCTAACACATCAATTTCATGATTATCGAAACTAATCAAATAAAAAAATATCCATTTATGAAATAATGACATCATAAATAGTCCCCATGTAATTGTCACGTCAAAACAATTAAATAAAAAATGAAGATTATAATTATTTAAGTAGAATAGAGTGTGATAAAATTTAATTTAATTTATTTACACATAGAATAATTATTAATTTAATAATAGCAATTACTAAAAACATACATATATAATATATATGAAAATTTTGGGGTGTTACAATACTTACCCCCTTAAAAATAGTTTCGTCCTCGAAACTAAGAGGAAAAACAAATGAACAAGCTACATACACGTATTGACACATCTCTTAAAAAATCAAGTAAAATTTCGAATCCCCGTTAGTGTTACAAAAAATTTCTGGATTAACAACAATTCAACTAAAATATAAAACTTGAATTGTATAAAAGTTACTTGCTAAACACATAAACTAGTTAAAACAAACCAATGAGCATATAAAGAAAAATATCATCGCGGTGAGACACATGATCATCAGTTACATTCTCATCATCTACCTGTATATCTCCCTCAACAACAAAAGTTTATGCATGGGCTTAGGCATAACATCAATGTAACTTCTAGAATTAGATTTATGTTTCTCAACTTCATCAAAATCTTCAATAGTTGGTCTTCAAGAAATATCACATCTTGCCTTTTAAAAATTTCTTTTCAACCGGATCCCACAATTTATAACCAAAATTTTCATCATCATAACCAAAGAACACAAACTGTTTGGATTTACTATTGATGTAGCTAAATATCACTAGAAGGGGGGGTTGAATAGGGATTTTGCTGTTTAAAAATGGTTTTCAAGTGTTTTAAAAACTATCCTCTTGCTGAGGATGGAAAGCCCGAGGATGGGTTTTGAAAACTTTCAAATTCGAAACGAGTTAAAGAGTTAAGAAGCAATAGAAGATTGACACACACTGTTTTTATACTGGTTCACCCAAAGATGGCTACTTCCAGTCCTCACACCCTTGTGAGATTTCACTATTCTTCAAACAGATCAACCTCTGACCGAGGATGATTACAACTTGTGTATTCTCAAGCTTCACCAAGCTTACAATCAGATTTCAAATATTTTCCAGTGTACCTCACTTGGAAATTACAGTGTGATAAGAGAGTGATTGATTCTAAATACTTTCTCAAAAGATAAACAAAGATCTAATGTAGGATTTGTAGAAAGTATGAAGATATAATGTGTTGCTTCTTGAAAGCTTTAAGATCAATGATCTTTTTTTAATGCGATGTGTTGTGTTGTTGATGAAGATCAACTTGCTGCCATTTATAGAGTTCTTTTGATGTTCATTTCATAAGCCAAGCCTTTGTGACCGTTGGAAAATTCATTTGTGAAATGCCAAGGCTTTTCTTCATATTTACGAAAATGCCATTCAGCACATTTGAAAATATGCATTCCTTGTTCAAGTACGAGGTACTGTTTTCTTGGCATTTGAGAATATGTGTTGTCCTTTTCTTTTTCCTTTCTTTAATGTTTGACTATGATGTGGAGTTCTTTTCATTCTCTTTCTTCAATGGCTTCATAAGGCTTCACAAAGTTCACATGTGACCTTTTTTCTCTTTCCTCCATTTAATTCCTTGTAAGACATGTGATGTCCTTTTTATTCCTTTCTTTAAGGCTTTTTGAAGGCTTCACTTGATGCTTCCTTTCTTCTTTCCTTGCTATACGACATGTGATCAAGTATATAAGGCTTGTTTGTTGTTGCCTTTTTGAAGATTGACTTTATAATCTTATTTAATCACATAATGGTACATATAGCCTTTTTGCCTATCATGATAAGTTGCTTTCATGATGTCTTGGAAGGCTTTTCAAGATATTGACTATGGGCACATGCTATCATCATTCCTTGTACCTTTCTCTTCCAACTTTTCTTCAAAGGCCTTTCTTTAAACATTTTTTAATAGTATTTTGCCTTTATTGAATGAATCAAACAATTCATTCTTTAATACTATTCTGCCCTTGTTGAATGAATTCAAATAATTCATTCTTTAATACTTTTATGCCTTTGTTTAAAAAAACTTCAAAACCGTGAGGATGCATAACTGCAGTTTTCTCCAGCTCGTGAGGCCATCCTCGACACTTTCATACTTAGCATTTAACTCAGAATTTTTCTTCTTTTTCCTTAATGAATGATAACCTGTTTACTTATATAAATACACTCAAAAGCACAGATTAGTCATTAAGCATAATCATAATCTTTAATTAATTTTGTTATCATTAAAACCAATTGAGAGAGATTTTGTCTCAACACTTCGAAATTAAGTCACCGTGATTAGGCTCTTATATTCATTTAGTAATAATCATATTAATATTTTTTTTCTTCTAAATAAATATTATTAAAAGAGTTTTAATATATTTGTAAACTCTTTTTAATCCAACCAGTCTTTTAAAATAAATAACATGATAAAATTAAATTAATAAAAATATAATTTTACAATTAAGGTTTGCGGCATTTAAGTAATAATAGTAAATACTAGAAAAATATTTTAATTTAGATAACTAGAAAAAATTCATTTTATAGTAATAAAAATATTCAATGATTGTTGACAAGGGGAAATCATTCTTAGTCCCCTTTTTTTTTGTAACTTTTAACATAAAATAAAAATCTAAATGTTAACAAATAGTAACAATAATAGAAATAATAATAATGATATTAATGGTAAAATAATTACAACAGTATACTATCTTAACTCTTCATCTTAAAGTGT
>NC_021165.2:41241285-41241691 GCF_000331145.2 Cicer arietinum
ATAACACCATTAAACCAAATATTTAAGTCATATATTTAATGACATAAATTCATAGAGGTTACACAATCACACATAAGAATTTAAGTAAAATTCAATAATTAGAGAACCAAACAATTAACATAATTAATAGCACATAATAGGCATTGTAGAGATGGATGGAATAGAAGCAAAAGAGGATGATACAGAGGGTAGATGACCAACAGATGGATTAGAGGGGCCAGCAGTAGTGGGAAAGTTCAAAAATTGACTAATGCCAAAGATGGAAGAGCTGGTTTTCTGAGGTGAAATAAACAGTGGAGACATGGTAGAGAAAAGTGGATTAGACAAGAAGGTACTGAAGTCATGGTTAGGGGAGTGAAGTGTTTGAGAGTAAGAGGGAATGGCTGAGGATGATATGCTGGATGTT
>NC_021165.2:41242340-41243166 GCF_000331145.2 Cicer arietinum
ATCTCTTGCAGTTTAGAAGATGATGAATGAGCAAGGCATCATTATCAGATACATACTCATGGCTTCCACATTGTGGAATCAAGGTATGTAGGCACATGTTATTGAATACCTTGGGAAGAGGCTTAAGATAGGTGGCCAAATGACGTGTGGAGTTTTCTTCAAACAAATCAGCCAAAACTTCTGTCTTTCTAAGAACCAAAACCGAATACCAGTGGTCACCAAAAACAGATGGCCCTTCTGTTGGTAGCTGAAGAATGGTGGCCAAAATATCTGGAGTCAATTTGATTTCCACTCCCACCTTAGCTGTGGGCGTCGTTTTTATTGGTGGTTCAGGTTGTGTTGGTGCTCTGAGGTGATGAAATAATGTGGTTTAGGGTTCATTGATTTTGAAGTACCAATTCCAGATTGGACTCGCATGGAGCGTCGCGGAGGAGTGATTCTAGTGCGTAGATGAGGAGGCACTTGAGCGAAGTTTGGTGTAGGGCGAGTGTATAGTGGTGTAAGAAAGGTAGACAGAGGAATAAGGTTGAGGAATTCTTGACTAGTGTTAGAGGAGGGAGAGGCAGGAGAGGTGTGTGGTGGTGTTGGGCGAGGTGGTGGAGAGGGTGAGTGCTCTACGGATTGGTATGAAGAAGATGAAGAGGGTGGTGTACAGGGAGAGGCATTTTTATGTGCTGACTGTTTGGTTCGAGCCATGGTCGTTTTTGAGAAGAAAGAAAGAAAATGGTGAAGAAGATGAACAGTAGAAGTGGTATTGAGAGAGAGAGAAAGGTTAGTCCAGCTTTTGGGGAAAAGAAGGTGAGAAGAAAAAACAGTTTTTAACATT
>NC_021165.2:41244143-41246333 GCF_000331145.2 Cicer arietinum
AAGATATCTAAATATGCGTTTAACTGCTGTTAAGTGGGATTCTTTTGGCGCTGACTGAAATCGAGCACATAATCCTACCGCAAACACAATATCTGGTCTGCTAGCAGTTAGATACAGCAAGGAACCAATCATTCCTCGATATTCTTTCTCAGAAACAGATTTGCCATTTTCATCTTTTTCTAAAGAAGTAGATGGATGCATGGGAGTTGTCATAATTTTTGACTCATTCATTTATATTTGATCAACAGATCTTTGATGTACTTTTCTTGACAAATAAAAATCCCTTTTTCATATTGTTTGATTTGTAAACCAAGAAAGTATCTTAATTCACCCATCATGCTCATTTCAAATTCACTTTGCATAAGTTTGGAGAAATTTTCACACAGTTTTTCATTTGTTGATCCAAAAATGATATCATCCACATATACTTAAACAATGAGTAATTCATTTCCCTCTGTTTTCTTAAATAAAGTAGTGTCGATTTTTCCTCTTTGAAAATCATTTTCAATTAGAAATGAACTCAGCCGCTCATACCAAGCTCTTGGTGCTTGCTTTAAGCCATATAGTGCTTTGGTAAGTTTGAAAACATGATTTGGTTTTGATTGACTTTCAAAACCTGGGGGCTGTTTTACATACACCTGTTCATTTAAAAATCCATTTAAAAAAGCACTTTTAACATCCATTTGAAACAGTTTGATAAATTTATGAGATGCATATGCAAGAAGTATTCTAATAGCTTTTAACCTTGCAACTGGAGCAAAGGTTTCATCATAGTCTATACCTTCTTGTTGATTGTAGCCTTGAGCTACTAATCTTGCTTTGTTTTTAACAACCTTACCTTCTTCATCAAGTTTGTTTCTGAATACCCATCGAGTGCCAATGACGGTTTGATCTAATGGATCTGGTACTAAAGTCCAAACTTCATTTTTCTCAAATTGCAGTAGTTATTCCTTCATGGCATTTACCCAAGATTGATCAGTAATAGCATCTTTGATTGATTTTGGTTCAATCTGAGATATCATTGCCATGCTGTCTTCATCATTCTTGAATGATTTTCTGGTTCTGATTCCATCAGTCGTGTCTCCAATGATCTGGGTTTGAGGATGATCTCCTATTGTTTTCCAGCTTTTTGGTGGAGAATGAAACGGAGATTGTTTATCAATCTCTGTTTTCTGCAGACTGATTTGCTGCTCTGTTTCAATTTGAGTTTCTTCTTTCTCATCCTTTTTACTTATGTCTAAGTCATCAAACTCATCAAACAATACATGCATACTTATTTCAACAACATTAGTTCTCAAATTGAACACTCTATAACCTTTAGACTCGGTTGAGTATCCAAGAAAGATTGCTTTATCGGATTTTGCATCAAATTTTCCAATAAGATCTTTGTTGTTTAAAATGTAACAATAACACCCAAAAATATGAAAGTAAAAGATGTTTGGTTTTCTATTTTTCCAGATTTCATAAGGAGTTTTGTTGATGATTTTTCTGATAGATACACGGTTCAAGATATAGCAAGAAGTGTTTATGGCTTCTGCCCAAAAGTACCTTTCAACATTTGATTCTTCTAAAATAGTTCTTGCCATTTCTTGTAGTGTTCTATTTTTTCTTTCAACAACTCCATTTTGTTGTGGAGTTCTTGCACATGAAAGATTGTGAGATATACCAAGTTCATCAAAAAAGTTTTTGAATGAGGCATTTATGAATTCTCCTCCATGATCACTCCTTACAGAGATGATGTTGGAGTCTTTTTCATTCTGCACCTTTTTACAAAAATTTTTGAATGATTCAAATGCATCATCTTTTTGTTTTAAAAACAGAACCCATGTAAATCTTGAGAAATCATCAACAATAACAAAACCATATTTCATTCCTCCTAGACTTGTTGTTTTGACAGGCCCGAATAAATCTATGTGAAGTAGTTCAAGAGTTCTTTTTGTTGTTACAAAATCTTTTGTATGAAAGCTACTTTTGACTTGCTTACCTTTTGCACAAGCTTCACAAATTTTACCTTTCTCAAAATTAAGTTTTGGTAAGCCTCTAACAAGTTCAAGTTTGGAGATTTTTGAAATCGTTTTCATGCTGATATGTCCAGCCCTTTTATGCCAAATCCATTTATCTTTATTGATTGATATAAAGCATGATTCATCAGGTAATTCTTCAAGATATAAAACATATAAATTTTTCTTT
>NC_021165.2:41246824-41248933 GCF_000331145.2 Cicer arietinum
ACTTCGCATCCATTGTCACATAGCTGACTTATGCTTAGTAAATTGTGTTTTAAACCTTCCACATATTGAACATCATTTATTTGAGCAGAGTTTGTCTTACCAATGGTTCCATTACCTTTAATTTGAGCTTGATCATCATTTCCAAATGTGACCGAACCACCATCCTTCTTGATGAAGGTTATGAAACAGTTTCTATCTCCTGTCATGTGCCTTGAACAACCACTGTCCAAGAACCAAGGCTTTCTCTTTGTATTTTGAAAACCAACCTGCATGTGATATTATTTCAGTCTTAGGTACCCACTTTGTTTTGGGTCCTTGAGAGTTAGTTTTTAAGTGGTATATCATTCCCTTTTTAGAAACAGTTGTGTGGTTAGTTGTTGATTTTGAAATGGGTTTACCAGTATAGGATTCAGAAGATTTGAGCTTTGGTTTAAAAGAGTTTTCAAAACATACAACTTGTAATTTTGAACTTTCTCCGTTTGGGAGCCAACCTGGAGAACGTTCTCCGTTTTGCTATTTCTTTGACACTGTTTTGACAGAATGATTCTCCTTTTTAAAAAACCTCTTTCTTTCAATTTTTTCATCTCTTTTTCTAAAGTAGCAAGCAAATTCCAGATGTCCAAGTTTTTTACAATACGAGCATCTAGTCTTGCATTTTTCTTCCTTTATTTCTGGGAAAAAGAAGTTTTCATAGAGTTTGGTTTTTTGAGTTTGATTGAAACCAAGACCGGCTTTATCAAAAATTCCTATTTGAGATCCCATGATATTATGAAAAGTTTCAGCGGCTTTAATGAAGTTTAGTAAATCTATTTTGATAAGTTCATTTTCATTTTTAAGTCGAACATTCTTCGTGTGTAGTGCAGAACGTTCTTGACATTCTTGACTTTCAAAAAATTTTGTTTCTTTCAATTCTTGAATCATATTCTTTAACAGATTATTTTTAGCCTGACTTTCTTCTTTTTCTTCTTTCTCTTTATAAAATTGTTCTTTCAGAGAACTACATTTTTGAATAAGAAGATTTGAGTCATTTAACAAGTTATCAAATTCATTTCCCATTTGTTGACATAAATGACAAGGTTCAAAATTTATTACCTCTTCTTCCTCTGTTTTTGCCATCAAGCATATGTTGGCTTCTTCTTCTTCTTCAGTTTCTGATTCCTCTGAATCATCCCATGTTGCCATCATTGATTTCTTTTTGAAGGGAAATCGTTTTGGTGGATTTCTGTTTGATGGACATTCTGCTTTGTAATGTCCCAATTTGTTGCATCCAAAACATGTGACTTGACTCTTGTCAATCTCTGTTTTAGGATTTCTGTTTTGAAATCCCTTTTTGATTTGATCTCTTCTTCTCATCATTCTTTGTATTCTTCTAGTGAGAAGCGCAATTTCATCAGCATCTCCCTGTTCATTTTCTTCTGATTCTTCTTCTACTGGTACTGTGATTTTATCTTGAGAAGCTTTCAGTGCTATTGCCTTTCCTTTCTTGACTGGTTTGTCTTCTTGCAACAGTACTTCATGAGCTCTTAGTGTTCCAATTAGTTCTTCTAGAGGCAGTGATTTAAGGTTCTTGGCTTGACTTATGGCTGTCACCATTGGTCTCCAAATGATTGGAAGGCACCTCATGATTTTTCTTACTCTTTCTTGCACAGTATAAGCTTTGCCAAGAGAACGCATTTCATTTACTATTGTGGTGAATCTTGAGTACATTTCATCAATAGTTTCTCCTTCTTGCATTTCGAACAGTTCAAATTTCCTTATACCAATGTCTATTCTTGTTTCTTTGACATGGCTTGTTCCTTCATGATGAGTTTGTAATGTATCCCAAACTTCTTTTGCAGTTGCGCATTCATCTACCCTTTCACTTTCTTCCCTGCTTAAAGCACATGATAAGAATAATTGAGCTTTAGAGTTTAAAAGTACCTTAGCTTTATCATCTGTTGTCCAATCTGCTTCCCTTTTTAAGGCAGAGTTTGAATCATCTTGATCAACCCTTGGTGTGAAATCTCCATCTGTAATGATGCACCACATTCCTGTGTCTTGAGATTTTAAGAACAGCTGCATTTTGTTTTTCCAAAAGTAATAGTCTGATCCATCAAAGAATGGAGGTCG
>NC_021165.2:41249061-41249454 GCF_000331145.2 Cicer arietinum
GTATGATAAATAGAGAGATAAGAGAGAGGATACCACACAAGGATTTTATCCTGGTTCACCCAACGTGGGTTACGTCCAGTCCTCACATTGTGAGATTTTCCACTAAGTGTAAAAGAGCTTTCTTGAACTTACAACACCTTAGTCTTAGATCAACTTTGATCTATTTCAACCTGTAATGCTTTCTACCCAGAAAGCAATACCAGTACCTATCTAACCTTGGTAGGAAGTAATCTTAAAACAAACTATAAAGAAACTCTTATAGTTTGAGTTTTTTTTACAATTTGATTGTTTTGACAGAATCTGGAATTTCTCAACTCTTGTTTGAGAATTGATTCTTTACAGAGGATATAATGATAATTGCACAAACTAATATATTAATAAGCAATAGCAGCT
>NC_021165.2:41250344-41272101 GCF_000331145.2 Cicer arietinum
TGTCATTTTTAGATAATACTCTTGACGTTTCTTTATTGATCTTGGATGGTACACTATCTGTCTCGAGCCTTGAGTGTAGCTTGAGAATGTTGGAGATGAATTACAGATCAATTTGGAGAAGAAACAGAGTTGCTGTCACTGTGCAGAAAACGAAGAATGATTAACATTCTTGGTTTGTCAGTTTGAACTTTCTTGAGCTTCAATAATCATTCTGGAGTTCCCGTTTTAAATGTTCTGGATTTCCTTTGTAATTGTCTTGTCATATGCCCAGATTTATCAAACTTTCTTGACATTTGATTTTTGGAGTTTGCAGACTGTCATGACTTTTGTCCGTCTTTGAGTCCTTTGAT
Source organism: Cicer arietinum (assembly GCF_000331145.2). Lineage (NCBI taxonomy): Eukaryota > Viridiplantae > Streptophyta > Magnoliopsida > Fabales > Fabaceae > Cicer > Cicer arietinum. The sequence goes on from NC_021165.2 coordinate 41,250,695, forward strand.
CTTTGAGATCAAATAACCTTTTTGCGTCTGGATGATTCCTACTTGTTCCTTGCCATGTACTGATTAGATATGAATAATTTTCAGGGCAGACTCTTTGTCAAGGAGATAGAAAAGGTTTGACCAATATGTTGTGATGGACAGTTTGTTGACGCTGGAGATCATTCCCTGTTATGATGCAGAATGATCTTGTTGCTGTCTTTTCTTGATTTGCTTGATTTTGTTCTGAATTAAATCCACTCAAAAACACATGTTAAATTAACATAACATTTTAGAATCAAAATTAACTTTCTTAATTAACCTTTGTTTATTTTCATCAAAACTTTAAATATAGAGTTTGTCTCAACACGCATAACCGACTCTCGAACTTAAAATCTTGTTTTGAAGACCATTTTTATATTGTTTTTTTTTATTTTTAAGGGTTTTCCAATATTTTCCCTATTTTAATATAAATTTTGGTAGAGACTCCATTGAATTCGATGAAAACTCGAAATTTTAGGCTGCAACACATATTCTCATAGATATCCAACTGTTGCCAGTAAGGGGTGAGGGTATTGTAGTAATTAGTGACTGTTGTGTCTCCTTGTCGCAGGTGATGTAGGAGACTATTGATCTCAAATATGGCAGAAGTATTATCAGTATTTGAGTATGTCTCCTTGGCAACGCTCTAGATCTAGCTGCAATGCTGTAATACTTGATTTTTTTGCCTACTTCAGTAGTCGTTGAGTTCAGTAGCCATGTCATGACTAAGTTGTTCTCTAGCTTCCATTTTGAGTAATCGAGGTTCTTTTTGTCTAGTTCTTTAGCATCATCAAAGATGCAATCTTCCATCTCTTTTCCTTGAAGGAAGATTCAAACATATCTCATCCATTGGGTGTAGTTTTGGCCATTTAATTTGTAGCCAGTGATGGGTATAATGGTGTTTTCGGTCAGGCTGGTAATTGTGGAAGTTCTAGCTTCCATTTTAGGGTTGTGACTGAACTGCTTTCTTCAACCATGGAGTAATGTAGTTTTTCACTTGGACCAGGTTTACTTTGATACCATTTGAATTATTGAAGAAATGATCGTTTCATTTCTTCAATCAAAATTGTTACAATTCTAGTTTAAATGCAACATTCCCTAGTCTAAGAAAAGAAATCAGAATTAAATAGGAGGGATTTACTGTACAAGGTCCCTCTATATTTACTACAATTGTTCTATTAATTACAGAATAACTAGTCAATAAATGACTTATTCTCAACCACAATTTGGAATCCAACATAATGGAATATAACGAAGAATCACATTGGTTGCGTTCCTTAGTCTTGGCCCATTTATTTAAAAATCATTATTTGGCTATTGTGGGAAGATCGAAACAAGTTAATTTTCTCTAATTATTTTGAACTATATGTTGATTTTTGGAGTAAAGTGTAAAACCATATCCATCTTGTGAAAAAAGAGATTTTAATGCCCCTTGATTTTTGGGAGCATATTATAAAACTTGAAGATGTCAAATGGAAACCCCATCTCTAGATGCTCTCAAAGTCAACATGAACGAAGCGTGTCAACATCCTACACGAAATTCTTCCTATGGGGGCATTATTTGCGATAACAAAGAGAACCTCCTCACATAATTCTATTATTATTGCTAAGACCTGAGCTCTACTTCATGGTATTAAGGTCGCTCGACATATGAATCTTAAGAAGGTGATATTTGAATGTGACTCAAAGCCCCTTATCAATATGGTCACTGGAGTCTCTCTTACCCCATAGCTCCCCATCCTCTAGTAGGTTCAGTCTCTCTTCCATCTTTCTAACTAGAGTACCACTCTTTGCCATATTTTCCGTGAAGCCAACCGTGGTGCAAATTTTCTTGCTAAAGAAGGCTTGCGTGCCACTATACATTTATTGATTAAATTTCACTGCTTTTTCATATCTTGTTACAAACTGATTGTAAATGATTAAATTCCCTGCCTATTTCTAGTTAATAATTCTAGCCCCTTGCATAAAAATAAAATAAATAAAATCTAGCCACCGTTCTCCCTTTTCCTTTTTTTTTTATTACATTTTTTCTTTTCTCCACTCAATAAGGGTCCTAAATCACCGTTGTCAATCATTTTCTTCCTTTTATGTAATTTAAATAAATTATTTTCACATACATTTATTTTCTTTTATGTGATTCCATCATTTTAGTACGACGTTATTTTTGGTTTCCGTCTTGGTACGACTTCGTGTGATGTCCGTTTGATTTAGATTGATAGATTAGTTTCGATCTAATGTAAATACAATCAATGACTTAGACGTCTTCAATGTTAAACCTCCAAAGACATGACTATTTCATACACTTGATTCTTGTTTTATTTGTAGCTTTGTCTTATTTGTATGTTTTTTTTGTCATTTTTATGCTATTAACCTAGATGATGTGAGTTTGTTCGCCGATTTATCCTTTCTTTTTTTAACTCCTTTGAATTGTATTGTTTTTTATCAATTTAACTTTTATGCTATTAATTGTGTGGGGGTATACATTCTACTTATTTTAGTCTTTTTGTTTTGTAATTTTTCTTGAGCTTGACTTCAGTTTTTTCAAATTTATATTTTACATTTTACAAATAAACTATACACTATCACCATAAATTAATTTTATATTTTACATTGACAGTTAACAAGAGATATTTATTTTAATATGTCATTATACATTTGTAACTGTTTGAGATAATAATTGTATCATAAATAATTGTAATTGATTGTTAATGTATAATAGTTTTCATTGACATTACACACTCATTAATCGTTAGAAGTTTTAAGTGCATCAAAAACACGAAAACAAACAAAAAAAATATGGAAAAGAAAATGCATGACCTTAGGGCTTGTTTTGAAAAAATATTTTTAAATTAATTTCTAAAAATTTTTATTAAGAAGAAAGTTTAAAAAGAAGTGTTTGGTAATTGTTTTTCTTTAAATTGTTGGAAAAGAGATTCTTTTTTAAAATGTATTTAAAAAAAACAAAAAATTTGTTTGGAACATTTATCTTAAAATAGTTTTTTTTAATGAATGTAATTACAAGGGAATGCCTAACAAAATTCTAATTAAGTGAATTAGTAACTTGATAAATTATTATTTTGATTTCATTTAAATTGTTAGAAATTTAAATTTAGTTGAATTATTGTTGTTTGTTAATCATGTTATTGCTGTGACTTTTTCAATGACCAATATTCAGCGGGGAACTTGATTGATCACCTTTAGTCGAGTCTCTCTTTTCAACTATATTTTTCATCTATTTTCATCTATTTTAAATGATTCTTTTGCACTCATGTTTACAATAATATAACTTTTTTTTATAAAAATTAAACTCAATTTTATTTATAGGTCTGTATTTTTAAAAATTTATATTAAATTCATTTCAAGTTCAAAAAGTTTAAATTTGGTTGGATGAATATTAAATAATATTCTAAACATATTTGCGAAAAATCATTCGAAAATTTAAAAATTAAAAGATGTTTTATTTTAGAATAATTTTTTGAAGACTATAAAATATAATTTTTTTTATAAAAATAAAAAAAAAAATCAAAATTTTATATAGACTGTCCTAAATCTTTTATTGGAGCTGGTCATCATCAATACTAACATCAATAACCAATAAAAGTATCAGGATACAATCAAATGGTACACTAATGACATATAGTATGACTACATTGTTGAATAATTAGATATAGCAAAGATCAAAGTAATCATGTAACTAATTTTATATTTTATAAAGCATTAAATTTTATTATCATTTTTTATTGATTTATTAAATATTTAATTTGATATGTCCTTGATTAAAATTATAGACTTATTATCGTGATAAAAGTTATGATAATGAAAAATAATCCTTCTAATATTTTAATCTAAATTATTCTTGATCATATGATTATTGTGAGTAGGACATAAAAAATTCAGATATATCAACATATATATGATGATCTTTATTAGATAAAGTTTAATAAATATTATTTATTAAATTATATATTTAAATGATGCAAATGTATTGATATAATCATTGAACTTACTCAATTGATATTTTTTAATGGTTAATATTACCTTAATTATGCAATAAAAAATTCTCAAGAAACAATATAATAATTTTCTTTGACATGAAATTATTATAGTAATTAACAAGTTATTTATTGTATTTTACTTCTGGACACTTAATACCTTAGGGTGCTAGTTGAGAATATATTAAGTACAATTAAATACCCGTATATTTAATGATTAATCAAGATGAAAAAAGAAATAAATTTCACGAGTCATATATGTTAATTTATTAGAGTTTGACAATAATACCATACTCAATAGTTGACTAGAACTGTATTATACTACTCTTCCAGTACGTGGTTGTTGAAAATAAAATAGTACTAGTGTTGCTAGACGCCTACGTTGACTAATATATTAATTTAATTAATCTATTATCAATTTAATATTGAATTATAGAGTCACACACAAATAAATGTTCTAATTTTCATAAATTAATATTTTCTTATTTGATGACATGCATCTGACTAGACACTACTACGGTAGTTTCATAAACTAAATAATTTTATTTCTAATTTTACTAATTAGTAGTTGGTTCATAGTAAAAAGTAATGTTATTTTATTTATTATTAGATTGATTGAAAAGGAATGTAAGTTTATTTTGAAAAAACTAATTGGTAAGAAGTTGTAACTTTGTTAGAAATGATTTTTGAATATTTTTTTTTAATGATAATTATGATTGTAGAATTAGTCACAGTGCGTGAATTATTTTATTTTATTTATATTGAATTTTGATATGAGACCAGGTGTTTGTAGTCTTAAATGAGTTGTTTATCTCCAGTTAAAATTTTAAATTTTTTAAAATTCTTTTGACCGTTCATTTGAAATTATTACGAACTACTATTTTGAACAATTTAGCTTATGTTTTTCAAACAAATCTGATTGTGTATATAATAAGCTGAATTTTTTTGTAGTGATTTTTATGAAAGTAAAAATATGAGCATGTTCATCTATTTGTTCATGTATTGTATAAGAGTATTTATCTTTTCTAAATGATTCTTTGGGGATTAGAAACTAGACTCATTCCTATATATTTTGAACACAAATTTTACAAAATTTGAAGTAGTGTCGGTATGTTAAAATAAATTACAAGTTGATCAAATAGAAGTTATTTCTTTTATAAATTCGAAGTCTTTTCGTAAAAACTGAAACACATGACTTACTCTTTGGTAAATTAAAAATTATTTTTAAAAACTAGACTTCCTAAGTTTTCTAGAGAGTATTTGTTTGCTAATTTTTGACATTGTTCGTCATACTAATAAAATCAGCGAAATTTATGTTAAAGTACAAAAACTTCCTGTTTGAAATATAAACTATAAATTTTGATGTTAGTGGTTTGATATCTAAAGTAATTTTATATGAGTTATACATACTTTTGATTTATAGTTGTATTGCATTTGTATGTGCTAGATTGATTAGTAACAAGAGGTTACCGATGCTAATTGCATGACTTTTTTTTAAACAACTTAATAAAATTGTACATTGTAACACAAAACGACAAGGGTCATAAATAATTACATCATATATAAAAACAAGCTAAATTAGTTTTTGGAACAATAATCCAAAATATACAAATAGAAAATACATTGGGGCTATGAGACCTTCAGACATCGCTCATACCCCTGAGGTATTCTCAGGAGACACCTGCACATAAGTATTGCTCTAAGAATGCTACCCCCCCCCCCATCAAACATGCATTTAAGGAAAGATTATTTTTGGGACGCCAATCAAAAGTATACAACCAGAAAATACATTTGAGCTATACAGAGGTGCTTAAAAGAAACCTAAGGTATTCTCAACAGAAACCTAAACAGAGGTGCTTCTCCAAGAATGCTATCTCCCCATGGTCACCTCAAAAAAATAGAAAGTGGACCCACCAACAAAAGTCTACTGTCAAGTTATGTCATAGATACAATCATCCAAAAACAAGTCATAGATACAGTCATCCCAAAACAAAATAAATACAACCACCAAAAGAACAATACTAAAACCCTATACAACCAAAAACTAATATGATCATCCACTAATAACTATAGTAACAAGGGGGACCTCCATACTATGCGCAAGTCCCATTTGACGCAGTATCTCTCTTCGAAGTAACTTCCCCTCCTTGTTATCCATTGAAGGATCAGTTCCTCAAAAGTCAGATCCACCCACGAGATAAGTGGCTTCGGCGATGCTAGAATATCAAAACAGTCCACTACTTCAGTGACAATCGTTAGGGGATCATTCACCAGAAGTGGAAGCTTTGGCTCGACCCGCCTAGACAGTCCCGCAATATCTCTTCCCACTGGCATCAACCCCTTATCCTTCCCCCCAGTCCCCGACTCAACCACTGTATCCCCAACTCCTCTAGTGGCCTTTGCCTCAACTCTAAATGAGGCATCCTCTACATCTTCCCATGCTTCATTCATCTCGAGCACCAATCATGAGGGTACGAGATAGTCGATCTTCTCGTGAGTGAGCTCCACGAGATATACTATCCCAACTCTCCTACCTGTCCTCACTACCCTCCCCGTATAAGTAGTCCTGCTTGAGATGGGGTCTACCCAAGAATTGGCAAATTTCGGTCAGGGAAGTCTCACAACATTTTCGTCGTCAAGGTAACAGTCGATGGAACAAACTCGGGTATCATATGAGGGCAAAACCGAATCTCCACAATAATGTAAAGGGTCATCAAACAAATTAACAACTAACATTTAACAATTATGTCATAAAGACAATCAATAACACTTAGCAATTACTGCATGATAATAAACAATAACAAAGTATGTATATACAAATATCTTATTATAACAAACATGACTCGCGTGCCAAGAACCCTAATGCAATGCTTATATGCCAATGCACATGATTCTAGAATTTCCAAACCTTCATCGAGGGACGTAAATCATAAATGTATCGCCTCTCACAGACCATTACTAATTACCGAGGTGCCACCTATCACAGATCATCACGATTTACTAGAGTGTAGTCTATCACAGACCTACATGACAAATAAATCCTCGTAGGATAAGATGGACCAATCAACTCATAGAACCATCCTATGTCTCATCACGATCACCACTAACATCATGGCCCATCACGACCACCACTAACACTATGGTCCACCACAGTCACTACTAATTATGAAATACATGAGCATACTCTAACTCTTTCAAAACAATCATAATGTAAATATAGCTATTAATGTTCCTTAACCGCTTAATCTTCATGTCGTCAATTCTTACATGTAGTACTTCAAATGAAAAGTTATCCTTTAATTGAATTGTGTTTGATTCGATCACATGCGATGGATACGAAATGTATTTTCTTAATTGTGACACGTGAAATACGTCGTCAATAATGGACAATATCAGAGGTAATGCAATTCGATAAGCCACAAATCCAATTCATGCAGTAATCTGGTATGGTCCAATAAACTTCGGGGTTAATTTTCTTGATTTTATGGCTCTGCCAACTCCGGTCATAGGTGTGACTCTCGGAAATACATGGTCACCCTACTTGAATTCTAAAGGTCTGCGACGCTTGTCCGCATAACTCCTCTAACGCTCTTGTGAGATCTTCATTTTCTCTTTTACCTTCTTGACCTTATCTGTAGTCTGTTGCACCATTTCATGTTCTACAATCATACTTTCACCGTCCTTATACTAGCACAAAGGCGTCTAGCATTTGCGTCCATATAGAGCCTCGTATGGTGCCATTCCAATACTTGTGTGGAAACTATTGTTGTAAGTAAACTCAATCAATGGCAGTACATCATCCCAACTTCCTCTATCATCTAATACATCTTTCAATAAAATCTTCCAGTGACTGATTCGTTCTCTCAGTCTGTCCATCCATTTGCGAGAGATATGATGAGCTCAATCTTAGTTTTGTTCCCAACACTTCAAGCAACACTCCCAAAAGTGCGACGTGAATTTCGGGTCACAGTCTGATACAATACTCGATAGTACTCCGTGTAATCTCACAATCTCTACAATGTAGATCTCTGTTAGCTTAGCTACCTTATACATGGTCTTTACTGGTAAAAAGTGTGCAGATTTAGTTAATCGATCCACTATCACCCAAATAGAATAATTATTTCTCCTTGTTTTTGGAAACCCAGTTATAAAGTCCATGAAAATGTTGTCCCACTTCCATTCAGGTATATCTAAAGGTTGTAACATCCTAGCAAGGTTGATGTTCCACTTTCGCTTTCTGACAAGTTAAACAAGTTGATACATACTCCACTACATGCCTCTTCATTCCTGACCACTATTAATTTTGCCTCAAGTCCTGATACATCTTTTTTCCTCCGGGATGGATACTTAATTTGCTCTTATGAGCCTCTTCTAAAATTGTTTTCCTCAAATCTGCAACTGCTAGTACACAAATCCTCCCATTACATCTCAAAATATTATATGGTCTCATCTTAAACTCAACTATCTTCCCTTACATTATTAGGTTCATCTTCTCTTGGATTAATGTGCCATCTTGAAAATTCTCAATGTCTTCCAAGTAAACCACTCAAAATCTTAATCATTCTGAATTTCAAAATCCCCGGTGCAAACTATACGTCAAAAGTGTAGATCTCTAAATGCTTCCCACACTGGCCTTCCAAAGGTGGTACTTCAATGTGAAATCAATATCCTTGAGAGTCTCCATCCATCTTCTCTGACGCATGTTCAATTCCTTCTGATCAAACACATATTTCAAACTCTTATGATCACTGAACACTGTGAACGTGTATCCATATAAATAGTGCCTATATATCTTTAATGCAAAAACTACAACAATAAGCTCTAGATCATGAGTATGACAGTTTCTTTCATGAGTCTTCAATTGTCTTGAGGCATAGGCCACAACCTTCTTGTGTTGCATTAGGGCACACCCCAAACCTTGGTGAGATGCATCACAGTAAACTTCATATGGTTCTTCTGGTTATGGTAAAACCAATAGTGGTGAGGTTCTCCTCTTTTTCTTTAGTATCTTGCCAATCCGACAAAACTTCGTATATCGGTGATAGTTTGAGGCTGTTTCCAAGCGAGGACTGTCTCAATCTTTGCCGGATCCACAATGATTCCTTCCTTGGTTATCCCATGTCCTAAGAAGTTCACTTCTTCTAGCCAAAACTCACACTTCGACAGATTGGAATACAATTGTTTCTCGCATAAAACTTCAAGAACTTGATGCAAATGCTCTCCATGTTCTTCCTCAGTTCTTGAATAAATTAATATATTATCAATGAACACCACAACAAACTTATCTAGAAATGAGTTAAAGATTCTATTCATGTAATCCATAAAAATTGTTGTTGCATTGGTAACTCCAAATGGCATAACAAGATATTCATAATGTCTGTAAGGGGTTTTGAAAGCACTTTTCTGAATATCTCCTTCTCTTACTCGAATCTGATGGTAACCTGACTTCAAGTCAATCTTCAAAAACACTGCGGCTCCTTTCAATTGATCCATCAAATCATTGATATGTGTTAAAGGATAACGATTCTTAATAGTTGCCTTATTAAGTTGCCTATAATCCATACATAAGCGTGAGCTTCCTTCCTTCTTCTTAACTAACAATACTGAAGCTCCCCATGGTAACACACTTGTTATAATAAATCATTTTTCGCAATAACTCTTCAATTTGGCCCTTGAGCTCATTCAATTCCAATAGCGACATCTGATATGGCACAATCGAAATAGGTATGGTTCCTGGGTGTAGATCAATGAAGAACTCCACCTATCTTACTGGTGGTAATCTTGGAATTTCTGTTGGAAATACGTCTGGTACTCCTTGACAAGCAACACGTCTTCTATGCTCACATTTATCTTTCCCTCCACGTTAGCTAATGATAGAAACTCTTGAGTTCTTTTTCTCAGCGGCACTCCGAGTTTGTTAGCAACTAAATATCGAACGACTCCTGGCTTAGGGAAAAGAACCAATTTACGAGCACAATCAAAGATTACATAATGATATGACATCCTATCCATACCGAGAATGATATCGAGTGATTGTAGGGGTAAACAAATTAAATTAATCAAGAAATATCTATTCTAAATAGTTACTTGACAGTGTAAACATGCAATATTTACGCTCAAAGTCTTAGCAGGTGTGGAAACAACCAAATCAAAAGGCAGAGAATACACATATCACTTTAAACGATTCACGCAGTGCATATCAATGAAGGAATGGGTTGCCCCCGAATCAAAAAGTGCAGTTAGAGTGTTGCCTGCAATCTCGCAGTCTTGTTGGATCAAATTGCTAGATTGATTTCCAACTTCAACACCCATGCAATAAACGCGTCCCTTAGCAGTAGGACGAGTAGCCCTAGTTGCATTCACTGTTGGTTCCACCTTCAGAGCCTTGCAATCCTTTGCAAAGTGCCATGGCTTCTAGCAATTGTAGCATGGAATAATCTTAGAGGTACAAGCATTAGCATAATATTCATCTTCCCCATATCGGAAACATCAAATTAATTGTCCCAATTGTCTTCCAAAGTTCTAGTTCACTGGGTGATTCTGACCCATATTGTTGTTATGTGGTGGGTTATAGGGCTTAACAACTTGTTTTCCTTTGTTGTTATGATGGTTCACCCGACTAGGCCTCCCTAAACTAAAGTTCCCTCCTCGGTTGACCCTCTTGTTCTTCATGTCCTCAACTTCTCTACATTTCTCCACTAAAACTTGGAAACATTGCATTCCCAATGGCAGGACAAAGGCTTAAATCTCATACTGCAGTCCATTTTGGAAACGATGACACATAAATTGTTCATCAACCTCTTCACGAAAAAACCTAAAATGTCTTGACAATGGCTCAAACTTAGCAGCATATTCACCCACTGTCATATTTCCCTGGTACAATTTAAGAAAATCATCACCCAACTTAGTCCTGGTACTCATCGGGAAGTATTTGTCTAAAAAATTCCTTTTGAACGACTCCTAATTCACCTCATGAGTTGTATAACACCCCGATTTTTAACAACGAGAGTGTAATTTTTTTTTTTAAATAAAACAAGTAAACACTTTAGGCTAAAATATTCATAATCATATTTAATTTAAATCAAATTAAAATATTTAATTGTAAAATTCTTTTTCAAAAATGATGATTAAATTTTTTATTGCATTATATAAAATAGTTTCGACACAAATAACTTACTTACAATCGAACAATTCACATTGACCCAAAAAAATCACAATTATTTTAGATACATAAATTTCATTACAACAAAAACATTGCAATAAGGAACAGAGAATAAGTAAAACCTTAATTAAAATCATAAGCTGATCTTGATCACTAACTGAGGATGACTGGATATTGAGGGTCCACGGGTAGCATCAAGCATCACTGCTTTCGATTGCCAATCCAAAATCATCGCTCTATCACTTCTTCGATGTCGTTGCAATTCTCGCACGACTCAAAACTCTAAGAACCTGGGGCGTATGCCTGGTCCACACTAATAGTAGAGGGTCACGATATAAAAACAACATACATACAAAAATACAAAACACGGAAGCATAACATGACATGACATCAATTGATAAACAAGTATGCATATAAATATTATCATATAACAAACACGAGTTGTGTGATAAAGCACCCTAATGCAATGCTTATATGCTAATGCACATGATTTCAGAATTTCCTCACCCTCCTCGAGGCGTGTAAGTCATAAATGTACCACCTCTCACAAACCAGTACTAATTACCGAGGTGCCACCTACCATAGATCAACACGATTTACTAGAGTGCAGTCTATCACATACCTACACGAGTGCAGTCTATCACAAATCTACACGACTCCAAAATCCTTGTAAGGATAAGGTGGCCCATCACGGTCACCCCTAACACTATGGCCCATCACGGTCACCACTAATATTGTGGCTCATCATAGTCACCACTAACACTATGACCCATCACGGTCACCACTAATTATGAAATGCATGAACATGCTCTGACTCTTCCAAATCAATCATTATATAAATGCAGTTATTAAAAGACTTCGCTGTTAATACTCATTAAACACTAACAATTTTTTATAGTTTTTCACAAAGCATACTCAAGACATATTCTCGTCAATAAAATTCATAACACATGTTATCAATTAAGAATACATAATCACATCAAATACATAAACAATCGTGTGTACTTTTATTCACCGCAAGCACAAAGAACATGTATACATACACACTCTATATTCAAGCATATATAATATCGTTAGAAAGTGTCTTTACCTCGATAATGCTTTATTACACAAGCAACTAACGCTATGCCAGCATAACCTATCCGACGATTCCAAAAACACCTCTCAATTTCCTTGTACCTCAACTATTGATCCTTAACTCTTTGCATTCCTTTCAAGTAGTGAAACAACTTTGTAGTTGAAGGTTTTGTGATTCGAAGCTTCCTTGAAGCTCAAAAATGGAAGAAAAGAGAAGAAGAAAATTTTGAAATAAAAAGAACGAAGGAGTATGTTGGTGGCTGTAACATGAAGTGGAGATTGAAGTGAAATTTTTCACTTTAAACTCTATTTACTGTGAACACAATGTTATGTGAGCAACACATTAAATTTTAGAGAAATGTGGAAAGTTTGTGAGCACATTTCTTACTACTTCTCTTTTAAAATATCTATCTCTAGTAAAAGTTTAAATTCACATTATATAAAATTACTAACTTTCTCTACAAAATGTCTATCTGACACAACTCAACTCGCAGATAAATCTAATCGTAAGTTAAAACTCGTAAAGTATTTATCAATAGTTATTATTACGACATACATAATTTGATTATCAAAATAATCAAATTTAATATTATTCGCTCAAAAAATATTACTCAAATATAAAACAAGTCTCAAATCATCCAAAAACTTGAATAAGAAATTTAATCGAAACCAAATATATTTTAAAATTTGAAAGCGGCACAACTCTTTGTCGATTTCAAACATTGAAAAATTTATGTCTCGGATTTTAACTATTTTTACACGTAGACTAAATAAAAATATTTCAATCGTGAAAAATAATTTTTGTACTTTTATTCATAAATAAAATGAATTGATATAATTAACAACATGTTTTAATAACAAAACGTATATGAATATACTTAATAAATAATTCATTTTCTATGGGTCTTACAAGCTGATCCCATCAGAAGTCTAGCACTTCTCCACCAATATTCATCATCCCCTAGTAGCAGATACGTAGCATAATTGACCTTCACCTCTGCTTGACAATTAATCATTTTGAAGATCTTTTCAACTTCCTGAATCCAATGGTCGGCTTTTTCTAGACTCTCATCACCCCTGAACTTTAGAGGATTGTGACGACGAAAATCTTCCAATTCCCTTTCTTTCCCTCTTCTCCAGAAGCAACCATGTTATTCATTGCTTCAGCCATTTGATCATCCTTGTTGATGTTGACTCTTGCAGTGTTGTTCCTTCTTGGAGGCATTGTTTCCTACAAAACCAACATCAAGAAGAAATCTTAACACCACTTTGAAGAATTCCAAAAATATTTTTCGACTACATCAACACATAACAACTACACAAGACCTGACAACTCAAACAACGTACCCCGAGCTATAAGCCCATGTGTCCATTTTCCTAAGCACTCATTTTTCAATCTACTTTAATAAAATACCTACTCTCATCGCAACTCAATTGACAGATAAATTAATCAGTAACATGTGCCATCTTAAAATTTTTGTCGATATTAAATTCTCAAATATATGACACTGAAGATCAAGTTTACATATGTAAGTTGTAAAGTCCAAGACAAACACGTCTTAATATATATATATATATATATATATATTAAACATATTACAAACTCTAACAAAATATATTTTTTGTACTTAATTTCGTAAAATAAAAATTGGACTAATAACCGAAGCAATTCAACACAAAATATAACAAAATTGCATAAATTAGCGTTTAGAAAATTCATAGTCTTACAGATTTCATAATGTTAATTTCAATTATATAATTATGTTACACACACACAGATATATATATATATATATATATATATATATATATATATATATATATCAGTTATTTGAACGCCGTATGTATTGCTTTGCCCTCGTGTTGGGTGTTGCTTAATTTCGAAGCCACGTATTCTACACGTTATGTCGACATGCCTCTATTTGGTCGTACATGATTCGAACCTAAAAAATATTATTTGATTCGAAACTAAAAAAATATTATTAGTGAGTTAATTATAATAAAATTTAATATTTTTTTAAAATAAAAAAACTATTTATATATATATATATATATAATATTCTAAAATATATGATTTCATTTATTTGTGAAATATATTATTTTGTCACAATCTTAAAGCTCTTTAAGACGTTAATATTAAATCATAAAATCAAAAATTTAAGTGTTCCAATTCAATATAAAATTCCAGTTGTTTCAATTATTCTGTGACATAATATTTTTAATTTATTCTCACTCATGTAATATATTTTCAAAAATTAAAATTATTTAATTAAACTTTATAACATCTAACTTTTGATATATCTATCAAATTTATAAATTTAAATAAAAATAAATTACATAAACTAAAATATAGCCATTGAATCTCGTGCAAGGCACATATTATTACGTTAGTTAAGAATCTAAGAGTTTGTTTGAGAGTTAAATTTTAGAAGTTTTAAGTAAAAAAAAATTCTTTAGAAGATTAAATCGCCATTTTGATTATATTTAAGAAAACATGCTAAATAATATGTAGAATGTTGATATAAATATTAAGAACAATGATATTTGAACACAATTTTAAACACAAATATATGTGGTCCTCACACAATCTCTCTTTTCATTTAATTTCTCCGTTTTTTATCTCTCTCTTTTTTCACTTTTTTTTTGTCTTCCTCTACAAAAATAAACCTCACAACGACAAAAGTCAACAGTACTTACAAGCAGTGGAATAGTTTTCGAAATAAAAATCTAAAGTATTCAAACATCAAAATACACCGGAGCTATGAGGCCTATCAGACATAGCTCATGCCCCTGGGATATTCTCTGCAGACACCTGTACAAAAGCACTGCCCCAAGATTTTTAACTCCCCCACGTCACATCAAAAAGTGGTACATGGACCCATCAAAGTAAAAGTCTAGCTGACAATATTGGTATAGGTACAGTCTTCCAACATACAGTAAATACATCCACCAAAAGAAAGACCTCTAGTCCCTATACAACCGTCTAATATGATCATGACTCAAAAAACTTTACAACACGGGTGATCTCCACGCGCCCCGCAAGATCCTCCTGACACAGCTCCAGCCAGGTGTATCCAACCTACCTTCCCCTATACAGGGTACTAACCAGTGGGAAGATCATGGTTCTCATCTGAGGGCAAAGCCCAGATTTCCACAATAGTTGTAAATGTCACCAATCGAAATTAACAATTAACACATAACATTTAAGTTTTAAATGCACAAAATAACCTTTCAACTTAGCATGCACATTAAAAGGGTTTCCATATTCCAAACATGCATAAACAAAGTTGAAATATGAAGTTTTAAACAAAATTGCACTGTTGTATTCGAATACAACATCTCTGTATTCGAATACAAGGTTGTTTCATAAGTCATCAGCAAAAACAGCATGTCTGTATTCGAATACAACCTTCTGTATTCGACTACACATAAGTCAGTAGCTAAAACAGGATGTCTGTATTCAAATACAATGTAAGACCCATAATTTTAAAGTACACTTTATGTATTTATTGTGTTTTGGATTTTGGCTCGGAGGCTTTTTAGCCAAAATTAATAATATTATGGTGTGTATAGGATCAAAAAGTTATTTTGACCCCGTTTAGAATTACTCGTCGATAAATAAATTTAAATTAAGTGCGGTAAATCCTTTTCGAATGTAAAATGAAGATAATAAGAACAGATGGAGGAGGGGAATACAATTCCCATGAGTTTCAGAAATTATGTGAAAATGAAGGAGTGTTACATGAAGTGACTGCACCGTCCACACCATAACATAATGGGACTATTGAAAGAAGAAACAAAACAGTTATGAACATGGCTAAGATCATGCTAAAAGGGAAGCAAATACCTCACAAGTTTTGGGGAGAAATAGCCTCAACAGCAATCTACATCTTAAACAGGTGCCCAACTAAAAGGCTTAGCAATAAGACACCAGAAGAAGCCTGAACAGAGAGGAGAGAGGAGAAAGTGGGAGTCACTTCGAGGTGTTTGGCTGACTATGCTTTAGACATGTGTCAGCTCAAAACAAAAGGGAAAAAAAAACCTGGATGACAGGGTTGAACATATGGTATTGTTGGGCTATGACTCAACTGGAGCCTACAAGCTGTATGATCCAAAAAAGAACAAGGTGATAATAAGCAGGGATATACCGGTGGATGAATCAAGAGGACGGGACTAGAAAAAGAGTGAAGCCAGCTCCAGCAGGGCAGCCAGCCTAAACAGACTAGCTACTCCAGTCAGGCCAGTCAGCAAGGGAATTGTAGTGGAATTGGATGAGAGGCAGTTAGCAGTCAGTCAGCCTGCTCCTGAACTTGTGAGGAGATATGAACGAACCAGGCAACCCTCAGTCATATTGTAGATATATGAAATAACATATGACTCAGCCATCAATGCAGATGGAGAATAATTCATTTTACCTTGTTGGTTGAATCAGAGCCAGCCAATGATGATGATGCCTTAAGTGACCCTAGATGGAGACAAGCAATGGAAGAAGAGCTCAAAAACATAGAAAAGAACCAAACTTGGGAGCTGATGACCCTGCCAGTACACAAGAAACCAATTGATGTGAAATGGGTCTACAAAATAATATTGAAACCTGATGGGCAGATTGCAAGGTACAAGGCCAGACTTGTAGCAAAGGGATTCTTGCAAATGCCTAGACTGGACTATGAAGAAGTATTTGCACCAGTGGTCGGGATTGAAATAGTGAGGTTGGTAGTGTCAATGGCTAGTTACAAAGGTTGGTCTATGCATCAGTTGGTTGTCAAATGTGACAATGAGCATGGAGTTTATGTTAAGAAGAGAGCAGCAACACCTGCACTACTGATATGCCTATATGTAGATGATTTATTGTTGACTGGAAGCAATGAAGCAGAGATTCACGAATTCAAAATTAGAATGGAGAAGAAATTTGAGATGATTGATGTAACACCTCGTTTTTCAAAGCGAGGGTATATTTTTTTTTTCAAAAGTAATTAAACTAAAACAGAGGAATAAATAAAGAAATGCCTTTGGATAAATAATTGAGTCATTATAATTTACAGGCAGCGGAAAAGTTACTCCAATTATAAATCCAAACCATTTACCCAACAACAAATGGTACATGTAACCCATCGAAAATAACATGTCAAGCTGACAATATTAGTATAGGTACAGTCTTCCATTTTAAAATAAATGCAATACAAAAGAAAGACATCTGTTCCCTCTGTGACAACCTAGTCTGATCATTTTACAAAACAACTAAACACCCTGACTGATCTCCACGCGCCCCGTGAGATCCCCCTATCGTAGCTGCAGTCAAGCGTTCCCATCTCCATTTCCGTCCGTAGGGTACGAACCGGTAGGATCGTCCTGACTCTCATCTGAGGGCAAAGCCCAGATTTCCACAATAATTGTAAAGGTCACCAACCGAAAATAACAGTTAACACATAACATTTAAGTTTTAAATGCTAAAATAACTTTTCAACTAAGCATGCACCTTAGCAGGATTTTCAATATGCGAAAAGTTCATACAATACTTTGCCAGTTAAAATGAAAGTAAAATGAGGTTCTCAATCCCCTAATTATAACATAACAAATCAAGACATGGATAGTTTCATGAGCAAACAGTCATACAACTAAAACTGAGGATTTTCACTGAGCCAATCGATTAGGCAATCGATTGGGGTGAAGGATTTTGATGAAACAGAATCCTGGGCTGAAATCAATCGATTGGGAAATCGATTGAGTGAGTACTGAGCCCCTGACTTAATACCAATCGATTTCCAAATCGATTTCCTGAAGGTTTTTAGTGAAATTTTGAACTCTGGCTTGATTCAATCGATTGGGAAATCGATTGAGTGAGTACTGAGCCCCTGACTTAATACCAATCGATTTCCAAATCGATTTCCTGAAGGTTTTTAGTGAAATTTTGAACTCTGGCTTGATTCAATCGATTGGGAAATCGATTGACAGGGTAGCTGAGCCCCTGACTTAATGGCCAATCGATTTCCAAATCGATTTGGTCGAATATGGATGAGTCCCTGACTTAGGCCCAATCGATTGGGCAATCGATTTCGTAAATGATGGACTTGGCTAAAGTAACAAAATCGATTGGCCAATCGATTTTGTAATCAGTTTTTCGAAATCATTTAAGAAATCGATTTGGTAATCGATTGGCCTTAAGTCAGGGACTCATCCATATTCGACCAAATCGATTTGGAAATCGATTGGCTAAGAAATCTAGGGCTCAGTACTCACTCAATCGATTTCCCAATCGATTGAATTAAGCCCAGGATTCTGTCTTCATCAAAATCCTTCACCCCAATCGATTGCCTAATCGATTGGCTCAGTGAAAATCCTCAGTTTTAGTTGTGTGATTGTTTGCTCATGGAACTATCCATGTCTTGATTTGTTATGTTATAATTAAGGGATTGAGAACCTCATTTTACTTTCATTTTAATTGGCAAAGTATTGTATGAACTTTTCGCATATTGAAAATCCTGCTAAGGTGCATGCTTAGTTGAAAAGTTATTTTTAGCATTTAAAACATAAATGTTATGTGTTAACTGTTATTTTCGGTTGGTGACCTTTACAATTATTGTGGAGATCTGGGCTTTGCCCTCAGATGAGAGTCAGGACGATCCTACCGATTCGTACCCTACGGACGGGAATGGAGATGGGAACGCTTGACTGCAGCTACGTTAGGAGAATCTCACGGGGCGCATAGAGATCACTCCGGGTGTTTAGTTGTGTTGTAAAATGATCAGATTAGGTTGGCATAGAGGGATCAGATGTCTTTCTTTTGTATTGCATTTATTTTAAAATGGAAGACTGTACCTATACTAATATTGTCAGCTTGACATGTTATTTTCGATGGGTTACATGTACCATTTGTTGTTGGGTAAATGGTTTGGATTTATAATTGGAGTAACTTTTCCGCTGCTTGTAAATTATAATGACTCAATTTTTTATCCAAAGGCATTTCTTTATTTATTTCTCTGCTTATTTTAAATTCTTTTGAAAAAAAAAATATACCCTCGCTTTGGAAAAACGGGGTGTTACATACAACCTTCTATATTCGACTACACATAAGTCAGTAGCTAGAATACACATCAGAAAACAGCAAAAAAAAAAAAAAAAAACAGCAAAATTCAGCTTTTAAAAGGGTTTCGAAATCAATCAACACTTACACACAAATCCAAACAATCACACTTAGCAATTATAGCACAATCACCATGATAACTTGAGTTTCAAAAAGGTTTTACAATCAATCACACTTACACACAAATCCAAAATATTTACACTTAGCAATTATAGCACAATCACCATGACAACTTGATTTTCGAATGCCATCAATCACACTTACACACAAATCCAAAACATTCACACTTATCAATTATAGCACAATCACCATGACAACTTGAGTTCAAATACTCAATCATAATCTTGAATGAAACATGACTCGTGTGACAATCACGCTAAAGCTATGTGTATATGCCAAAATGCATGAATTTCAGAATTTCAAACCAAAACCCTTCTCGAAGGGGCGTAAATCATAATTGTACCGCTTATCACAGGTCTTGGACTAATTACCAATGTGCCACCCATCACACGCCCGCACAATTTACTAAAGTGTCGCCTATCACAAGCCTTACACTGTTTTCTAGAGTGCAATCGCTCACAGATCAGCACAACTAGAGTGCAATCTCTCACAGATTAGCACGACACGATAATCCCTGCAAGAATAAGATGAACCAACTAATCACATGGCATCATCTCGTGGCCCATCACGGTCACCACTATCACCATGGCCCCATCGTGGTCACCATGTACTATGAAATACATGAGCATACTCTGACTCTATCCACAACAGTCATTAAGTAAATGTAGATATTAAAAGATTCCCCATTTTTAATACTCATTTAACACTATTGATTTTCAAAGTCCACACAGAGCATACTCGAACATTTATTATTCAAACATAACTCATGCCAAACTAATTTTCACAAAACACACCTCAAACACATCAAATTTCATTTCCTCAACAACACGCATAAATGAATGAAATTCTTTTTCCACAAAACACTCTTCAATATCTCCAAAACCGAACTCCAAAATTTCACCCATAAAAGCATTCAATTCATTTTCCCCAAATCTACACTTCAAACCCAACACATTAAATTCCACCCAATCACAAATAAGTCCCTAAGTGCAAACTAAAAGTTTGGAAGGAGCCCTTACCTCCTTTGTCGCTTTTCCAACCGATTACGATACCGCGATTTGTTTCGGTAAAACTTCGCCCGCGTCGTCGCTTCCAAAGTTGGCTCACTAGCACCGTAGCGTGGAGATGAACAACTTTCCCTTCTATCACTTCTTGAGACAAAGCTTAGATCTAGGAGAAAAGTGAAGGTTTGTTTTTGACGGTTTTGAAAACACCAACATTGTTTTTCTCCGTTTTATAATCAAAGGAGAAGAATGAAGCTGAGAAATCCTTGTCTTCTTACCCACCAAGCCTTGGGTTCCTTTTCTTGAAGCAAAAGAGATCAAACGAAAAGAAAAGAGGAGGAAGAAAAGATGGAGGTAGCCGATGCAGAGAGAGGTTGTCGACGTTCTCTTTTCTTTTTCTTTTCTTTCTTCTGCTTTCTTTCTTTTGTTTTTCTTTCCTTTCTTTTCTTATCTTTCTTTTTTCCTTTTCCTCTCTTTTTCCCTCCAAAATTACCATTTTACCCATAACCTCTCAAACCATTTGATAAAAATATCTACTCTCATCGCAACTCAATTGACAGATATAATTTTCAGTAACCCGAGATATTTTTAACAAAACTGCCCATAATGAAATTCTTCGTAATATAAATAAATTATTCTTCGACAAAAGATTCACCGTAATTAATCTAATTTATTTATTGACGAATAATTTTAATCGGGACATCAAAAGATACTTTTGGGCTTTTAACTCACAAAATATCAATATCTTGGCTAAAAAGCCTTAGAGTTTAATACCAAAATACATAAATTAGAATTTAAAACTATGGGTCTTACATTACTACCCCCCTAAAATTAGTTTCGTCCTCGAAACTACGCGTTGATAAACAACTCAGGTTGTTGTTCTCTCATCTTGCTCTGCAGTTCCCAAGTCGCATCTCCAGTAATTGGGTTCCAAATTACCTTGACCAACGAAA
>NC_021165.2:41272601-41312091 GCF_000331145.2 Cicer arietinum
CAGCCCAGGATTTTGTTTTCATTAAAAATCTTCACCCCAATCGATTGCCCAATCGATTGGCTCTGTGAAAATCCTCATTTTTAGTTGTATGATTAATTGCTCATGAATCTACCCACGTCTTGTTTCATCATGTGTTAACTAGGAGATCGAGAACTGCATTTTACCTTCATCTTCATTGGCAATGTACTGTATGAACTTTTCGCATATTGAAAATCCTGTTAAGGTGCATGCTTAGTTAAAAAGTTGTTTTGAGCATTCAAAAACTTAATTGCTATGTGTTAACTGTTATTTTCTGGTTGGTGACCCTTTACACTATTGTGGAAATCTGGGCTTTGCCCTCAGATGAGAGTCAGGACGGCCCTACTAGTTCGTACCCTACGGACAGGGATGGAGATGGGAACGCTTGACTGCTGTTACGTTAGGCGGATCTCACGGGGCGCGTGGAGATTACTCAGGGTGTATAGCTTTTTGGTAGGATGATCAGATTAGGATGATGTATAGGGACTAGGGGTCCTTCTTTTTGGTTTGAAGTATTTTTAGTTTGGAAAACTGTACTTATACAAATATTATCAGTTTGATATCATCTTTGGATGGGTTCCATGTACCATTTGATGTTATGTAAATGTTTTGGATTTATAATTGGAGAAACTTTTCCGCTGCGTAAATTGTAATGACTCAATTATTTATCCAAAGACATTTCCTCATTTGTTTTACTTTGTTTTATTTTAATTTCTTTTGAAAAAAAAAATATACCCTCGCTTTGAAAAACGGGGTGTTACAAGCACGGGTATAATTCACCATTTTTTCAAAGTCTACATCATTGTGTATCAAGGAAATGTTTTAAAAAACTTGACAAACAGTTGCAGAGAGTGAAGATTGTAGGTACTGACAAAACAATATGTGGTTGCTCAATCAGAACAACTCATGGATTACCATGTGCTTGTGAGTTGGCAAAGTTGCAGATATCTGGTAATGTTATCC
The DNA here is from genome assembly GCF_000331145.2 of Cicer arietinum. Taxonomy (NCBI): domain Eukaryota; kingdom Viridiplantae; phylum Streptophyta; class Magnoliopsida; order Fabales; family Fabaceae; genus Cicer; species Cicer arietinum. The sequence goes on from NC_021165.2 coordinate 41,273,583, forward strand.
CTTTAGATAGCATTCATGTTTTTTGGAGAACGTTAAGCCTTGAGAATTTTCTTGAGGATGAAGAATCTTTATCAGATTATGACTTTTCAGAAGAGTTAGAAGCAATGAAAGCGTACATGAAGAAACACGATATTGTAAGTCAAAGGATATTCAGGGATAAGGTGCGTGAAGTTGTATTTCCACATACAACATCAATACTTGCACCACCAGAGAAGGTGAGAACCAAGGGAGCAAGTAAAAAGAAGAAAGAATTTGATACTCCTCGTGATCCGTCATATTGGGAGTATGTTGATGCCTCTCAAGAATCTGCAAAACAACCATCTCAACGTTCTGCAAGGCAACCATCTCATTCGTCACAGTATTCTGCAAAACAACCATTTTACACACATTTTCCTACTCTTATACCGTTACGGGTAAAACCCTAAGAGTTAGGTTTTGTTTATAGTGATGAATGTTTCGTGGTAAATGAATTTGAATGTCATTGTGTATGATTATGGGTAAATGAAACTTGATGTTTGTTAATTGGTGTGGTTGTTGTGAATTATGGTTTGAATGTGAAAGTATGTTTGAATTTGTTTCTGTGGAATTTGAAAACCATTAGAGTTAAACGAGTATTAAAAATGGGGAATCTTTTAATACCTCGGTTTACTTAATGTGTATTTGAGGAAAATGTTTAAGTTAACTGGGCGTTGAGAATGGGGAATCTCTTAATGTCTCGGTTACTTAACTATCGTTTTTGAAAATCGTTTCGGTAAATGAGTATTAAGAATGGGGAATCTCTTAATGACTCGTTTACTGAATGTTTTGCGAGAAAATCGTTTAAGTCAAAAGTATATTAAGAATGGGGAATCTCTTAATATGACTGTTTGCTTAACGTTTTGTTTTGAAAATCATTAAGTTAAATCGGTATTAAGAACGGGGAATCTCTTAATGACTTATTTAATTAATGTTGTTTGAAAGTCGTTTAAGTTAAATGGGTATTAAAAATGGGGAATCTTTTAATATCTGCATTTGCTTAACGATTGTTGTGAATGGAGTCTGTGTATGCTCATGCATTTCATTTGGTAAATTGTGTCGACCCGTGATAGGTGACACCTTGGTAAACTGTACGGACCCGTGATAGGTTGTACGTTTGCGATTTACATTTTAGTAAATCGTGTTGACCCGTGATAGGTGACACCATGGTAACTGTACTGACCCGTGATAGGTGGTACATTTACGATTTACATTTTTGGTGAATTGTGCTGACCCGTGATAGGTGGCACCTTGGTAAACTGTACGGACCCGTGATAGGTTGTACGTTTGCGATTTATATTTTAGTAAATCGTGTTGACCCGTGATAGGTGACACCATGGTAACTGTACTGACCCGTGATAGGTGGTACATTTACGATTTCCGCTTTTTCTTTTAGTAAATCGTGTTGACCCGTGATAGGTGACACCTCGGTAAACTGTACTGACCCGTGATAGGTGGTACGTTTATGATTTACGCATTTTAGTAAATCGTGCTGACCCGTGATAGGTGGCACCTCGGTAATTGGTACTTTGGCCTGCGATAGGCGGTACAATTATGATTTACGGCCCTTCGAGGAGGGTTTTGGTTTGGAATTCCGAGTCCATGCATTTTGGCATATACGCATTGCATTAGGGTGCCTGGCACGCGAGTCATGTTTGATTTGAGTTTATGATTGAGTGATTCGAATTTTGATTTATCGTGATAACTGAGATGAAGGTGTTAAGTGCTATGTGTTGTGTATTGTGTGTGAGTATGATGGTTATCGAACCTTTGTGTGTCGTAGTAATCGCGTAGAAATTGCTAAGTGTTAAGTGGTGAACTTGATTAGGAATGACTTAGGTTAATTCATGAATTTTTGGAAAACTGATCAGGGAAATCGATTTCCCAATCGATTGGATGGGTAAACAGGGACTTGGCCAATTCACGAAATCGATTAGCCAATCGATTTCGAAATCAATTTTCAAAGGAATCAGTTAAGAAATCGATTGCCCAATCGATTAGGCCTTAAGTCAGGGGCTCAGGAACCAATCAATCGATTTACCAATCGATTGAATTCAGCCCAGGATTCTGTTTTCATTAAGAATCCCTCACCAAATCGATTAGGAAATCGATTGGCTCGAAACCAGGGGCTCAGGAACCAATCAATCGATTTACCAATCGATTGAATTCAGCCCAGGATTCTGTTTTCATTAAAAATCTTCACCCCAATCGATTGCCCAATCGATTGGCTCAGTGAAAATCCTCAGTTTTAGTTGTATGATTAATTGCTCATGAATCTATCCATGTCTTGTTTTATTATGTGTTAATTAGGAGATCGAGAACTGCATTTTACCTTCATTTTCATTGGCAATGTATTGTATGAACTTTTCGCATATTGAAAATCCTGTTAAGGTGCATGCTTAGTTGAAAAGTTGTTTTGAGCATTCAAAAACTTAATTGCTATGTGTTATCTGTTATTTTCTGGTTGGTGACCCTTTACACTATTGTGGAAATCTGGGCTTTGCCCTCAGATGAGAGTCAGGACGGCCCTACTGGTTCGTACCCTACGGACAGGGATGGAGATGGGAACGCTTGACTGCTGTTACGTTAGGAGGATCTCACGGGGCGCGTGGAGATTACTCAGGGTGTATAGCTTTTTGGTAGGATGATCAGATTAGGATGATGTATAGGGACTAGGGGTCCTTCTTTTTGGTTTGAAGTATTTTTAGTTTGGAAAACTGTACTTATACAAATATTATCAGTTTGATATCATCTTTGGATGGGTTCCATGTACCATTTGATGTTATGTAAATGTTTTGGATTTATAATTGGAGAAACTTTTCCGCTGCGTAAATTATAATGACTCGATTATTTATCCAAAAGCATTTCCTCAATTGTTTTACTTTGTTTTATTTTAATTTCTTTTTTTAAAAAAAAAAATATACCCTCGCTTTGAAAAACGGGGTGTTACAATTCCCAATGTCTTCTAGTAGTGCACTCGAAATCTTAATTATTCCGAATTTCAAAATTCCTGGTGCAAACTCTACGTTCAAGTGTATGTCTCTAAAAGCTTCACACAACTGTTGTTGTGTAGCCATCACTGTTGAAGACACCGATACACTTCTTCTACTCAACGCATCAGCCACTACATTGGCCTTCCCAGGGTGGTACTGCAGTGTGAAATCAAAATCCTTGAGAGTCTCTATCCATCGTCTCTGACACATGTTCTATTCCTTATGATCAAACAAATATTTTAAACTTTTATGGTCATTGAACACTGTGAACGTGCATCCATATAAATAGTGCCTTCAGATCTTCAATGCAAAAACTACAGTAGCAACCTCCAAATCATGAGTAGGATAGTTTCTTTCATGAATATTCAATTTCCTTAAGGCGTAAGCTACAACTTTCTTGTGTTGCATCAGAACACATCCTAATCCTTAGTGAGACGCATCAGAGTAAACTTCATATGGTTCTTCTACTCAACGCATCAGCCACTACATTGGCCTTCCCAGGGTGGTACTGCAGTGTGAAATCAAAATCCTTGAGAGTCTCTAACCATCGTCTCTGACACATGTTCTAATCCTTATGATCAAACAAATATTTCAAACTTTTATGGTCATTGAACACTGTGAACGTGCATCCATATAAATAGTGCCTTCAGATCTTCAATGCAAAAACTACAGTAGCAACCTCCAAATCATGAGTAGGATAGTTTCTTTCATGAATCTTCAATCGCCTTAAGGCGTAAGCTACAACTTTCTTGTGTCAATGGAGCTACAATCTTAGCAAAACCTTCAATGAACCTCCTTCAATGATACATCTTTGTTGCTCCAGGATGAATACTCAATTTACCCTTATGAGCCTCTTCTAAAATTGTCTTCCTCATGTCTATAATTTCTAGCACACAAATCCTACCATTACATCTCAAAATATCATCTGATCCAATCTTAAACTTAGTTGTATTCCCTTGCATTATTAAGTTTCTCTTCTCTTGAATTAAGTTGTCATTTTGAGAATTCCCAATGTCTTCTAGTAGTGCACTCGAAATCTTAATCATTCCGAATTTCAAAATTCCTGGTGCAAACTCTACGTTCAAGTGTATGTCTCTAAAAGCTTCACACAACTGTTGTTGTGTAGCCATCATTGTTGAAGACACCGATACACTTCTTCTACTCAACGCATCAGCCACTACATTGGCCTTCCCAGGGTGGTACTGCAGTGTGAAATCAAAATCCTTGAGAGTCTCTATCCATCGTCTCTGACACATGTTCTATTCCTTATGATCAAACAAATATTTTAAACTTTTATGGTCATTGAACACTGTGAACGTGCATCCATATAAATAGTGCCTTCAGATCTTCAATGCAAAAACTACAGTAGCAACCTCCAAATCATGAGTAGGATAGTTTCTTTCATGAATCTTCAATTGCCTTAAGGCGTAAGCTACAACTTTCTTGTGTTGCATCAGAACACATCCTAATCCTTAGTGAGACGCATCAGAGTAAACTTCATATGGTTCTTCTGATTGCGGTAATACTAATACTGGTGAGGTCGTCAATTTTCTCTTTAGTAACTGAATTTTCCTCACACTTCTCCGTCCATGCGAACGGTTGATCTTTTCTGGTAAGTTGTGTCAATGGAGCTACAATCTTAGCAAAACCTTCAATGAACCTCCTGTATTACCCTACCAGTCCTACAAAACTTAAAGTAAGAGTAATAACCGCACAGAGTTTGTACCCAACTCAACATACATGATAGAACTTGCTTCGTCATGCTTCCGTGAAGAAAGTGTCGTCTATCCCTTTTCATAGATATTTAATAACATTACGGGCTTTCATAGTCGGTAAGACTCGTTCGTTCCATTCAACATGATTTTGTTTACTATCAACACGAGATTAAGGATGATCAGTTCCTTAATTTGTCAATAAGTAGCCAACAACCATGATTGTGGCTTAGACTATCTTAACCGAACTGTAATAGCGCTCCTTTAACTTCGATACAAGCCTCTTTCGTTGATACCATATCACAAAATGCTATTCCAAATGGAATCCCTATCTTCTCAATAAGTTCAGGGTGTTCACACCTCTTTGACAGTTATCAAACTTCATCCAGTCTCATCCTGAAAACTATCAGGCGAACATCTAATTTTCTTCTTAAAAAGCTCTCCACTTAGATCCTTACATGAAATCGCCTATTCGTCTAACGTTAATCCATCCATACTCATCATCTTCGAGTTACCACCAACAACATAACATCTATGTCCTTGGAACCACTTCATTAATCCCATGCCGTTATGACTCGCTTGAACCCTATCTGACAATTCGTCATTTCAAAGATATTTTCCACTTCTTGAAACCACTTATCAGCTTTTTCTGAGTTCTCATCACCCTTGAACTTTGGAGGATGGCAAAGACGAAAATCTTCCAATTCCATTGACACAGCAGCACAAATCTCTATTTCCCTCTTCTCCAGATCTCGTAGAGTCCTCGGAGCTGTCTGTGCATCAACATAAGCGTTATTCATTGCTTCAACCAATTGATCTTTCCTATCGATGTTGACTTTTGCAGCGGTGTTCCTTCTTGGAGACATTGTTTTCTCAAAACCAACATCAAGAAAAAATCTTAATACCACTTAGAATAATTCCAAACCTAACTTTCAACTACACCAACAAAATGAAACTACATCGAACTCGACAACTCAGACAATTTACCTTGAAGCATGATCAGATAACGACTCCCAACCTACAAGTTGACCTGCAGTCTATAACCAAAGCTCCCCAGACCCAAAGAAATCCAAACCAAAGCTCTGATACCACAATTGTTGTGACACCCTGATTTTTAACAGCGCGAGTGTATTTTGTTTTCAAAACAAATTCATAAAAACAAAGAATAAAGAAAGAAATACTATTGGATAAATGTTTAAGTCGAAACACAACGACAAAAGTCAACAATATTTACAAGCAGCGGAATAGTTTTTGAAATAAAAATCCAAAGTATCCAAACATCAAAATACACCGGGGCTATGAGGCCTATCAGGGATAGCTCATACCCCTGGGGTATTCTTGGCAGACACCTGTACAAAAGCACTGCCCTAAGAATTTTAATTCCCCCACGTCACATAAAAAAGTGGTACATGGACCCATCAAAGTAAAAGTCTAGCTAACAATATTGTTATAAGTACAATCTTCCAACATACAGTAAATACATCCACCAAAAGAAAGACCTCTAGTCCCTATACAACCATCTAATATGATCATGACTCAAAAAAATTTACAACCTGGGTGATCTCCATGCGCCCCGTAAGATCCTCCTGACACAGCTCCGGCCAGGTGTATCTAACCTACCTTCCCCTCTACAGAGTACTAACCAGTGGGAAGATTCTGGTTCTCATTTGAGGGAAAAACCCAAATTTCCACAATAGTTGTAAAGGTCACCAACCGAAATTAACAATTAACACATAACATTAAAGTTTTAAATGCATAAAATAACCTTTCAACTTAGCATGCACCTTAAAAGGGTTTCCATATGCCAAACATGCATAAAAAAAGTTGAAATATGAAGTTTTAAACAAAATTGCATTGTTGTATTCGAATACACATCTTTGTATTCGAATACAAGGTTGTTTCATAAGTCAACAGCAAAAACAACATGTATGTATTCGAATAAAGCCTTTTGTATTCGACTACACATAAGTCAGTAGCTAAAACAGGATGTCTGTATTCGAATACAACCTTCTGTATTCGACTACACATAAGTCAGTAGCTAGAATACACATCAGAAAACAACAACAAAAACATCAAAATTCAGCTTTTAAAAGGGTTTCAAAATCAATCACCACTTACACACAAATCTAAACAATCACACTTAGCAATTATAGCACAATCACCATGACAACTTGAGTTTCGAAAAGGTTTCGCCATCAATCACACTTACACACAAATCCAAAACATTCACACTTAGCAAATATAGCACAATCACCATGACAACTTGAGTTCAAACACTCAATCATAATCTTGAATCAAACATGACTCGCATGCCAAGCACCCTAATGCAATGTGTGTATGCCAAAATGCATGAATTTCGGAATTCCAAACCAAAACCCTCCTCCAAAGGGCGTAAATCATAATTGTACCGCCTATCACAGGCCTTGGACTAATTACCAAGGTGCCACCCATCACAGGCCCGCACGATTTACTAGAGTGTCACCTATCACATGCCTTACATTGTTTTCTATAGTGCAATCGGTCACAAATCAACACAACTAGAGTGCAATCTCTCATAGATCAGCACGACGTGATAATCCCTGCAAGGATAAGATGAATCAACTAATCACATGGCATCATCTCGTGGCCCATCACGGTCACCACTATCACCATGGCCCTATCGCGGTCACCATGTACTATGAAATGCATGAGCATACTCTAACTCTATCCACAACAATCATTAAGTAAATGAAGATATTAAAAGATTCCCCATTTTTAATACTCATTTAACTCTAATGATTTTCAAAGTCCACACAGAGCATACTCAAACATTTATTTTTCCACCACACACATCATATTTAATCCACAATTTACATTAAACCTGATCAATTCAAAATCCACACCAAGTTTAATCATCAATCACCACAAATTTCCACAAAATTCAAACATAACTCATGCCAAACTAATTTTCACAAAACACACCTCAAACACATCAAATTTCATTTCCTCAATAACAACATAAATGAATGAAATTATTTTTCTACAAAACACTCGTCAATATCTCCAAAACCAAACTCCAAAATTTCACCCACAAAAGCATTTAATTCATTTTCCCCAAATCTACACTTCAAACCAACACATTTATTTCCACCCAATCACAAATAAGTCCCCAAATGCAAACTAAAAGTTTGGAAGGAGCCCTTACCTCCTTTATAGCTTTTCCAACTGATTACGGTACCGCGATTTGTTTCGGTAAAACTTTGCTCGCGTCGTCGCTTCCAAAGTTAGCTCAGTAGCACCGTAACATGGAGATGAGCAACTTTTCCTTCTATCACTTCTTGAGACAAAGCTTAGATCTAGGAGGAAAGTGAAGGTTTGTGTTTGACGGTTTTGAAAACACCAACACCGTTTTTCTCCGTTTTTTAATCAAAGGAGAAGAATGAAGCTGAGAAATCCTTGTCTTCTCACCCACCATGCCTTGGGTTCCTTTTCTTGAAACAAAATAGATCAAACGAAAAGAAAAGATGGAGGTAGCGCGATGTAGGGAGAGGAAGAAGACGTTCTCTTTTCTTTTCCTTTTCTTTCTCCTGTTTTCTTTCTTTTGTTTTTCTTTCCTTTCTTTTCCTCTCTTTTTCCCTCCAAGTATATATATATATATATATATATATATATATATATATTATAACTTAACAAATATCTAAAAATATCTAGATATTTATCAAAATTACTATTTCACCCATAATTACTATTTCAGTAACTCGAGATATTTTTAACAAAACTGTTCATAATTAAATTCTTCGTAATATAAATAAATTATTCTTCGACAAAAGATTCACCGTACTTAATCTAATTTATTTATCGACGAATAATTTTAATTGGAGTATCAAAAGATACTTTTGGGTATTAAACTCACAAAATATCAATATCTTGGCTAAAAAGCCTTAGAGTTTAATACCTAAATACACCAAAATACATAAATTAGAATTTAAAACTATGGGTCTTACATTCTCTTCCCTTTCTTCCATAATTCCTCCTTCTTCCTTTTATTCGTTGATTTTAATCAAATTTTTTATGAAGTAACTTGAACAACCTTATCTCCTAACTTGCAAGATAACTTCTCATTTCCTTCTTTCCCACAATGTTGAGTTTCAAATTTTGTCTTTCATTTAATAATGTGTTGTTTTTTATAGACATTAGTATTGAGAAAAATTGCAGTTGTTTTTGGTACATTGTTTTGCTTAGATATGGATTTTTGTTTTTTTGGATGCATACAGATTTTTCTGGGTTCATACTTGGTTTTTCTGCTTCTGGTTAATAATATAAACATTATTGGTTAATGAAGTACAATAGGTGGTTAATGACTTATTTTTGTCTAAAAATTAGGGTTGTATGATAAGATTGTGCTAATTTATTTATGTTGTTGTTCAGGTTGGAAGTAATACATCATTCTTGGATCTTTTGTCACAATTCAACACAACTATGTGATAAAATGTATATGTTTTTTTTAATCAATTTTGCCACTTTTTTATATGACACTTTGTTGCAACAAATAGTCAAGTAAATGGATTGTATGATAATCATATACGCGGTTTATCACTTTTGTCACTTTTTTGTCATTAATGAATTTGAACATAATGTTTGGTCATTCTTATCAGAAAAAAATATAAATTTGGTCAATGGCTTTAAGAAACATGGTTAATGTTGTGAACAAATTGGTTAATGGATTTGAACTGAATGTTTAGTCATTCTTATCAAACAAAATATAAATATGGTCAATGGCTTTAAGAAACATGGTTAATGTTGTGAACAACTTGGTTAATAAATTTGAACTGAAGACTTGGGCATTCTAATCAAACAAGATATAAATATGATTAATGACTTAAAACAATATGGTTAATTCCTTGCACAACTTGGTTAATGGATTTGAACAGAAAGTTTGGTCATTCTAATCAAACAATATAAATATGGTTAATGGTTTTAAGAAACATGGTTAATATTGTGCACAATTTGGTTAATGATTTCGAACTGAAAATTTGGGCATTCTAATCAAACAAGATATAAACCTGATTAATGACTTAAAACAACATGGTTAATTCCTTGCACAACTTAGTTAATGGATTTGAACAAAAAGTTCATAAAAACAGAAAGAAAGAAACTCAAAATTTCATACATATTTGTTCATAAAAGAAAGAAAGAAAGTTCATACATATTTGTTCATAAAAACAGAAAGAAAGAAAATAACAGACAAAAAGTATAGTTCAAACGCCACCAACTACATCACTATAGAGAACCTCCCACAAACTCAAAATATGCCCATAACACACTTATTGTGTCTTCTTCTTCTTCTTTTCATCCGGATTCACAAACGGACTTTGATTGACTACACTTTTAACTCGTTTCCTTGGTTTATCTTTCATTCTCGTAATTATGTTTGACGTTGTCATGTTTTAAAGCATCAAAACTGTAGAAAAATAAATACCAAAATATTAACATTTAAATAAAATAGCTCATTTATGATACTAAATTTGTCTAAATTGAAATAATAGACATAAATATACTAGAATATCCAGCATTTAAGCATATAAAGAAAAATCATTATGTCTAAAATATAAAGCAATAAAACAATCAATCTGGTCAAAAATAGAAACCCTAAAAACAAAAAATAGAAACCCTAAAAACCAAAAATTCTACATCAGCTTAAATTAAAGCGAAGAAGCTAAAAATAGAAATCCTAAAAACCAAAAACCCTAAACGAAGAAGCAAAAATAGAAACCTTAAATTAATAACTAAAAACCCTACACTGAAGGAAAAAAACAATCATACAAAAGTAAAATATAGCCATTGAATCTCGTGCAAGCACATGTTATTACTTTAGTTAAGAATTTAAAAGTGTGTTTGAGAGTTAAATTTTAGAAGGTATAAGTAAAAGAAAAAAAAATAAACTTTAGAAGATTAAATCATCATTTTGATTATATTTAAAAAAAAACATGTTAAATAATATGTAGAATATTGATATAAATATTAAACACGACATTGACACATTAAAAAAAATTAATTAAATATAATCATATACTTCGACATGAGAATTAAAAAACATTACATAATCACTAAATAATATACTTCGACATGAGAATTAAAAAACATTACATAATCACTAAATAATATGGAGACATGTTTGATAGACACAGAAGAAGGAATGGGTGATTTTAAATTTTAAAAGTCAACTTAAATAAAGATAGCAGCATAATAAATGATAAGCAAATGGAGAGCAATCAAAAAGACCAATTCAACTATTTTCTATTCTCCCCTCGTCACTTCCAATACCATTTCATACCTGTCACAGTTTTAGTCTTTACTTAATAGCAGCGAGCCTATAAAAAGAGTCATGCTTGTAACCTCTCATGAATTATTGAGTTGAAGAAAACAAATAGAGATTCAAGACTCTTTACCTTTGTTCTTGATCTAGTTGTTGTGAATTTTGTGTTATTATATCCACTAATAATTCCTTCATACTATAAATACTCAGACACAAACAAAAAAAAGCCACAAACTAATCAATGTCGAATCACGACAATTTCACACACGATGTTTTTCTGAGTTTCAGAGGCGCAACTCGCTACAACTTCACCGGTAATCTCTATAAGGCTCTTGTGAATCACAGAATCAATGTTTTCAGAGACGATGAAAACCTCAAAATCGGGGACGAAATCGAACCTTCTCTTCTACAAGCAATAGAAGCTTCTAGAGTCTCGATTGTTGTGCTGTGTCAAGACTATGCTTCTTCAACTTGGTGCCTTGACGAACTTGTTAAGATCGTTGACGGTTATGAAAAGAAAGGAAAATCAGTTTATGTTGTATTTTATAAGGTGGAACCTTCTGATGTTAGGCATCAGAGAAATAGTTATGAAATTGATATGATGAAACATGAAGAGAGATTTGGAAAGCAATCAGAGAAGGTTAAAGAATGGAAGTCGGCTTTGAACAGAGTATGTGCTCTTAGTGGACTGCATTACAAGGGCGACATGTAAGTTCCCAACCTCATTTATTAGATATATTCAAATTTCAAAGGATTACTTTTTATTTTTAAATCAACTATTGAAATTTTATTGATTTTTTTTTTAGGACAAATTATTGAATGTTTTGAAAATGGATTAAAATTGTGATGGAAATATTGCACATGTTTGGAAAAGGCCCATTTCAATCATATTGAGCATACAAACGTGCCCATATTCCAAACATATACTTGGAATAAAATTATCATATATTTTGTCTTAATTTCGTTTTTGATGAGATAAAAAACATGATAAATTAATCATGAATCTTATTATTTCCTCCTTTCTAGTTAGAATTTGTATGCTAAATATTAATTGTGTTTGAAACTAATAGAATAGGATAAGAAATTAATTTATTGATTTAATTTTATAAAGTATATATAGTTTAAAATATTAAAAAATTGAAATTTAAAAAAGAATTTCATATTAAATTAAATTTTTAAATATTTCAAAATATATATACTCTTATCACAAGGATAATTTTGTAATTTACATAATCTAAAAAAAATTAAAATTTTATTAAAATTAAAAAAATTTATAAATAAAATTATCATAAAAAGTTATAAAAAATGAATATTAATTTATCTAATATATATATAATAGAATTATTTAGTTACTCATAATTATTTTTTAAAAAAGTTGAAATTATTTATTTAGTAGTCAATAAATTTTAAAAAAAGTTATTTAAAATTACGTAATTATGTTAATTTATTATGATAATTTGTTAATTTAATTTTAGTATTTTTTGTTAATTTATAAAATTTTAAAATATTACAAGTTATTATGGAAAAAAAGATATGTAATTATTTCACAAGTATAATTTTGTTATTTTATTATGATACAATAAAAAAATATGTTATAATGTTTGTTATTATTTGTGCGTCAAACACATGATAAGAAACTACCTTTGTCCCATTATATAAGATCATCCTGAGATTTTTCTTTGTCCCAATTTATAATCTCCTATCATATTTCAACTGTATTAATTAAGTTACATATTTTTATACGATATGTAATAAATACTATAACAAAAGCATAACTAATTCTCTCTTCTAAAAGGTAAATTTGTATAACAATACATATTGTCAACAAATTTAATACTAAAATCAACTTTATTAATTCTCTTGATTTTTTCAATGGATTTTTATATATTGAGACTAGGGGTGGGAATAGGTCAGGTCAGACTAGTCTTTGAAAGGTCTGAGCGTGACCTACGATTAATTTTTTAGGCCTAAGTCTGGCCTACGGTTTTTCCGGTCTAGTATGGCCTTTTTAAAAGCATGGTCTGACCTAGAAGTCTATTTAAAAGTCTTATTCACATTAAAACATTTAAATGTTATATTTTATATTTTTTTTTAAATAGGCTAAACTATGCTTTTATATAAAAGGGAAACTAATAAAATTATAATCAAATATAATAAAATAATAATTAACAAGTTTGCCATGCAACAACTTTCTAAGAAAACAAAAAAATAAAATGAATCCATAATTAGTCCCTATACACATATCAAGCAACATGCTCTATCGATACCAATTTACATGATGCTCTACTCATACCACATGATGCTCTCCACATACCTATATATATATATATATATATATATATATATTAAACAAAATATAATTTTTCTAACAAAATGATTTTAAAAAAAATCTGAAACAAATATCCTTTAAATCATAAAATATAATTTTTAGTTTCAAAGAATTTTTTTTTTTTGAAACAAATGCACCCATTATTACCTCTCAAACAAATATGGAACGACTATTGAGTGATGCCTAATTGAACGTCTACCGAATATAGAACGACTACCAAATATGAAATCGCTACCGAATAGGAACGACTACTGAATATGGAATGACTACTGAATGATTGCCTAATTGATAGACTTTAAAATAGGAAATAATATTATTAATATAATAATAAAAAATAACATTAATAAATAATATAGGCCGGTCTGTCAAGTCTAATAGGCTTTTTATAAGACTTAGTCTGACCTTTTAAATAAAGAAAGTTGGCTTTTGTATCCCCCAATTAACCTTATACACCCCAATTTATTAAAAACCCAAAATTATCCTTAAAATTATTTCAAAATCTCACCCCCTCAACTAAACTTCCGATACGTAAAATTTTCCCATTAAAATCCGGTACACAAAAATCCACTACCGAAAATTTCGTATTTCAAATTTCGGGCAACACAATTATGTTACCGGAAATTTCGCCACCAAATTTCCGGTAAAGTATTTATAATACCGGAAATTTATGCTATGAAATTTCCGGTATTACATTTACCTTACCGGAAATTTCAAATTTTTGAAATATCCGGTGGTTACATTCTCCTTACCGGAAATTTCCAATTTTTGAAATATGCGGTAGTTATTCTACTTAACTGGAAATTTTTAAAATCCGGTAAGTTATTTATTTATTTTTGAAATAGGGATTGAAAACACATAACAAGTATGCATAGATTTAACTGAAGCATTCATAACTGGTCAAATATTTGAGTCACGAGAAACTGTCATATCATGGGCAAGAGAGGTCAGCCGACAAAATCGAGTAGCAATTATCATTACTCGCTCTGACGTAGAGATCGGAAAGAGAGAAAGAAAGTCAAAATTAATTATTGGTTGTGATAGAGGTGGAAAATATAAGTTAAATAAAAGTAACACAAGTACTTCAACTAAAAGGTGTGGTTGTTCGTTTAAACTTCGATCGAGACCATTGAAAAATGTTGAAGGATGGATTATTAGTTTAATGTGTGGACTTCACAACCATGAGTTAGTGACTACTTTTGAGAATGGTGCATTTATGAGACGCTTAAAAGAAGAAGATAAGAAACATTTTGACGAGTTGACAAAGTATCACGTTGCACCGAGACACATCTTGTCATCTTTGAGAGATCGAGATAAGAAGAATGTGACTAATATCTATCAAATTTACAAGCGACGAAGCACATACATGAAGAATTTGAAAGGACCTAGAACTGATATGCAACATTTGTTGAAGTTACTTGAAGCTGTTAAGTATGCTTGTTGGAGTAGGACTCATGGAGACTCCAACATTGTGAGGGACGTGTTTTGGACGCACCTAGATTCCATAACTTTGGAACACAGTAAATGAAATTTCTGTAAGGCGTGAAATGGTATGAATGACATGCTGAAGTTCCAAATTATTAAGATAAAAGGTTCATTTGAGATAAGTAAGGGTGACAAAGAGCATATACACAAAAAATCATTCTATGAGAAATTGACTTGGGTTGTATCCAAGAAAGATTTAGCTGATATTGTTCATGAATACAAGAGAGTCAGCTATGTTAGTAACGACAAAGCTGTGTGTTGTTGTATACTTAGAAAGACTCATGGATTATCTTGTGCATGTGAGTTGGCACGATACAAGCTGGAAGGTGTTCCAATTCCATTAGATGATGTCATATACATTGGAGGAAATTAACCATAAATAGTGATCACAAGGAAGAAAAGTTGGCAAATGATTCAGAGTTGGACATTACATCGGAGATGACTATAATTTAGAAAACATGGAAAACACTTAATGTTGCTGGAAGGAGGGCATTAAAAGAGCAAGTTGTGTGAAATAACATATCCAGAGACAACATCAATGTGTGTACCACTGAATTAGATCAAAACAAAAGGTGGTGTAAAGAGGAAAAAAGGCAATAAGCCGAATGAATTTGACGTATATCGTGACCCTTCATACTTTGAGCATGTTGATGCATTTTATTCTGATAATGCAAATACTTAAGTTTCTCAGCAAGCATCCAAACAAGTCTCCCAACAAGCACCTATGACAAGTCAAGTTATAAAATATTTTGATGAGTTTCCTCCTTTAATTCATCCATATACTCAAGACATAGTTAATGTTAAAGCAGATGGAAACTGTGAATATCGTGCTATTGCTGCTTTACTTGGTCATAGTGAATAATACTGAAGCATTGTGCGACGATAGTTGTATACAGAGATTAAGTCCAAACGTGATTTATATGCTGCATTATTCAAGGAACATTTGCAAGAAGTGACAGACTCTTACTTGTAACTGAGTTGGAAAACCAGTCAAACGAGAAGTGGATGAGCATTCCAGATATGGGTTATGTGATAACAACAAAATATAATCTCATTCTTGTTACATTGGCAATAAATTTTTGTTTGAAGTTTTCCTCATTGAGGGGTGCACACAATGGAGACTTGTCACGTGATCGTATTATCAACATGGTTTTGTTAATGAAAGTCATTGGATTCAAGTTAAATTGAAATATGCATGTCTGTTACCTCCACTTGCATGGCATTGGAAGAATCATCGTTGTGATGAGTCTACATCATGGACTGTAGCTTAAGCAGGACGTCTACAACATTGGGATTTATTAGATTTAGAAAATATATCAAATTATATGTCTTTGGCAGATGATTGACACTTTTGATTTATATGTTATTTTCAATTGTAACAAAATTCATTCACATAACTTTAAATCATTTAAATAAATAAGATAAATCAATAATTTTAAATAATAAAGTCTGAATAATAAGTCAATAGAGATAAGTCTGAATAATAAAGTAAAGCAATACAAATAAGTCTGAATAATAAAATAAGATAATAAAAATACAACTATAATACTATTAATAATCTCCTCCTCTACAAATGTGTAAAGCTCTCTCTAATAAGACACATATCTCATCTTTAGGACCACCCATATGTAAATCTAAACTCTACTGTATAAGACCACTCATTTGTTGACACAGTGTACAACAATTAGAAGTATCAAGACCAACATCATGACTAGGACTAGGACCAACATCAGCATCATAACTAGGACCAGCACCAATATCTGCAGCAACGTAAGGGATCATCCGAGGATGAGATATCCTATAGTATCACTGAATGTATCCCTCAACACACTCATGTGGATATGAAGCTGAATGCAATTTAGTACGAAGTGATCGTATAAAGTTACTGTACATACTCCATTCAGCATCAAGATCACGTACAACGAGCATCGATGGTGTAAGAGGGATGTGTTGAGTATACTCAAATTTCCGTATGCAGCTCTCTGGTAAATACGATATCATCTTGGAACACCAATGAATGTACCCTGTAAAACAATGCCACATACTGAAATTGTGTCATAGAGTTCTCATCGTAATTTGGCGTCCAGATAATATCAGTATCTCTCAAAGCATCCAACTTTGCTCTGTAGTATGCAGCGTTTCCAGATGTTTGCTCATCCATGGAGTTGAAGATATAGGCTCATCCATATCCCGTTTACAAATGACAAAGAAATGCTCATAAATCCATGTTTATAAATAATTAAAAAAATACAAATAATTAATTAAGTATCTTATCAAATAACAATATAATAAGTATAAAAAATACAATAGTACCTGAAATAGGGATAAGTATCCTCCAATCTGCTTCCTTGCAGGCAGTGTACCATCTCTAAGATAGTCATATAAAACAACATGCACAGCTGGTCCCCATGTCCATTTACCACAAGTATCAAGGATTTAAAAAGAAACAAATGTTTTGCAAATACAAGGGTAAAACTTTTATCATCTAGAATGGTACACCCTACCAAATCGAAGTAGGTATCCCTCGTTTCATACTCGTATCATCCTTCACGAAGTTGCGTAAAAAATACAACTTTTAGTTACAGCTTCATCATGATCAACTCCCAATAATTCAACAGCAACAACAATATGGTGCTCATAATCCTTAAGGACAGAAAGATCGTAAGGACCTCCAGGAAATATAGGTTCTTCTTGCTAGTGATGATGCTCGTGTTCAAATTGGTGATGTTGATCCTGTTCATCATCAAACACATGATCTTGTTTATTATCAAACAAATGATCTTGCTGGTGCTGTTGATCCTATTCTTTATCAAACGCAAGATCTTGCTCAAACTCATGCTGAATATTATAGTCATGTGCCTGCATTTCTTCGTTCTTCTTTCTTCTTTTCTCAACTGCAACTCTCCTATTTGATCGTGTAGGAAGTCGAACTCGAGAATGTTTAATGTCTATTTTTGCTCCTCACTAAAAAAATAAAATGAAAAAAAAAAAAAAACTGTTCCGGAAATTTCAGCGACGAATGAAATTTCCGGTTAACATCCCAGAAATTTGAAATTTTCGGTGAATATCCTAGAAATTTGAAATTTTCGGTATTGAAAATAAATACCGAATATTCAAATTTCCGGGTGGAACTTCCAGAAATTTCAAAAATGGGGGGGTGGGGGTATAGGATTAAATGGAGGTACAAAAGTCAATTTTCTTAAACATATAGACTTTAAAAATAGCATGAGCCTAACTTTTTTATTAAATAGGTCAGGTCAGACCATAAGTAGGCCATACCATAGGCCCTGATGGACGGCCTAGCCTATTCTGATCCCTAATTGAGACAAAGGTAGTAAATTTTAATAATGTTATCTTATTTGTTATCATTTGTGCGTCAAACACATCATAAAATAAATGTTTATATTATTCATCTCATATTCTATCATTATTTAGCTCTATATTGTATTTTGTGTCTATCGTATCACGACCACCAAACGGACCCTTAGTGTTCAATGGTGAAAGATCCTTCTTATAGTTCCATGTTTCAAGATTTGAAAAGAGTTTCGAGAGAGTAAGGTCCCATTCACTTTTATGTAATCATTTTCTAATTTTATTTTTTTAAGATTGTTGAATTAGACAATTCTATGTATTTTAAAAAACAACGAAAGTATCTAAAGAATTATTTTAGAAAATACATCATCTCTAACTAACATTTCATTTTATCCTGGTCACAATAACTCACTTTCGAGGTCTTCCATCAAATTAAAATCAACATTCATTTTAGAAACTTAGAACAAAACAGAGTTAGTTATTCCGTTAAGTTGAATTGTTGAACATATATATCGGATAAATAACTTGTAAATTGTCATCTTTCTGATATTCTTTTTTCTAAGTTGAGTCATTTATTTATTATTTATAATCATTTTCTCCTTACTCACTTTTAATTTCTCATTATTCATATTGTATTTCTATGTAGCTATGAATATGAGTTTATAGAGAATATTGTTAGAGACATCTCAGCTAAGCTACCTCCCACGCCTTTACAAATAATCAAACATGAAGTCGGACTCGACTCTCGTTTTGAACAGGTGAAATCTATTATTGATATTGATTCTGATGATGTTTTCATGTTTGGAATTCATGGAGCTGGTGGAATAGGAAAAACCACATTAGCCTTGTATATATATAACAAGATAAGTATTCGATTTGAAGCTGCAAGTTTTCTTTATAATATTAGAGAAAAATCAAATCAAAGCACTATGGGCCTGGAGGATCTACAAATGAGACTTCTGAATGACATGGGTGTGGGGACACAAACCATGATGGGAAGCACGTTTAGAGGATGCTCTGAAATAAAACGCAAGCTTTCCCACAAAAGAGTTCTTCTGATACTAGATGATATTGATTCAGTAAAACAATTGCAATCACTAGCGGGAGGACATGATTGGTTTGGTTCGGGTAGCATAATCATTGTAACAACAAGAGATACCGAAGTTCTTCATAAGCATGATATTAAAATCAAAAGATATAAACTCGAAGAGCTAAATTATATTGAATCCGTTGAACTCTTTTGTCGGTATGCATTTAATATGAGCACACCTGCAGAAGGATTTGAAAATGTCTCTTCTTGTGCAATAAGTTATGCAAAGGGTATTCCATTGGCTTTAAGTGTAATAGGATCTAATTTGAATGGTAAGAGCATAGAGGAATGTAATATTTTACTGCAGAAATATAGAAAGGTTCCAAATGCTGATATTCAAGGTGCATTAGAAATAAGCTACAAATGCCTATCTGACTTTGACAAGAAAATTTTCCTGGACATTGCTTGTTTTTTCAAAGGGGAAAGATGGGATTATGTTAAAAGGATACTAGAGGCTTGTGATTTCTACCCAGTTATAAGCGTATTTTTGAGTAAATGTCTCATAACTATTGATGAAAATGGTTGTTTAGAAATGCATGATCTAATACAAGACATGGGTAGAGAGATTGTTCGGAAGAAATCGAAATCAAACCCCGGTGAACGCAGTAGGTTATGGTATCACAAAGAAGTTCTTGACGTGCTTAAAGGAGATTTGGTAAGAATTATGTCATTTTTACTTTCTTAAGATTTACTTTTATGTTTTTGAACTTTCACAAATATATTTAATCTTTATTCTCTTTGTTTTTTTTATGTATTTTCTATAGGGAAGCACTACAATTGAAGGAATAATGCTTCATCCTCCAAAACAAGAAAAAGTAGATCATTGGGCTTATACTGCCTTTGAGAAGATGAAAAACCTCAGAATTTTGATTGTTAGGAATACATTGTTTTCATCAGGACCTAGTTTTTTGCCGAATAGTTTACGGGTGCTGGATTGGAAGAGCTACCCATCGCATAATTTTCTACCAGATTTTCATCCTTACAGAATTGTTGATTTCAACTTACCTCATAGCTCAATCATATTGAAAAAGCCTTTTCAGGTATGCACATTTGCTTCAACTTACTCTTTTTATTTTTATACGTGGTAAAATTGTCATTATAATCAGTAATATTTAAAAAGGTAACATAATTGACTATTCACTAATGATTTCAATATTTCATTTTGTAGAAATTTGAGGATTTAACATTCATCAATCTCTCCCATAGTCAATCCATAACTCAAATTCCCGATTTGTCTGGAGCTAAAAGCTTAAGAGTGTTAAGAGTTGATGAATGCCATAAACTAGTAAAGTTTGATAAATCCATTGGACTTATGCCTCATCTGGTGTATTTAAGTGCTTCTCGGTGCACTAAGCTAAAGATTTTTGTGCCAACAATGTATTTGCCCTCCCTTCAAGTGATTTCTTTTAACTTGTGCAAAAATTTTGAACACTTCCCACATATAATGCAAAAGATGGATTCGCCATTAAAGATTCACATGAGAAATACTAGTATTAAGGAGTTTCCAGAGTCCATTGGTAACCTTACAGGGCTTGAGTTTATAGACATGTCATTTTGCAAAGGGCTCAAAGATCTATCTAGTAGATTTTTTTTGCTTCCAAAACTTATCACTTTGAAAATTGATGGATGTTGTGAAGTTGGAGAATCATTCCAAAGGTTCAAAGAGGGCCATTTAGTGGAAAACGTGTATCCAAATTTAGAAACACTTCATTTTAGCGAAGCTAATCTATCATTTAAAGACATTCATGCCATTATTGAAAATTTTCCAAAATTGGAAGACTTTAAAATGTCACATAATGGATTTGAAATTCTCCCAAAATGCATTAGAGGATCGTTGCACTTGAAAAATGTTGATGTTAGCTTTTGCAAGAATCTTAGAGAAGTTCCAGAACTTCCATTAAGTATTCAGAAAATAGATGCAACACATTGTCAATCCTTAACTTTAGAGGCATCAAGTCTACTTTGGTCAAAGGTTTGTCTTCTCCCTCCATTATTTTTAAAATGTACAAACTGTCAATCTATATATAGTATGTTGTGCAAACACACTAACAAATTTTGGCAACACAGGTATCACAAGAAATCCAAAGAATACAAGTTGTAATGCCGATGCTAAAAGAGCAGATTCCAGAATGGTTTGACTTTATATCCACCCAAGAGATTCCACTTTTATTGGCTCGTCGGAAGTTTCCCGTTTTTGCTTTAGCATTAGTGTTTCAGGAAGAAAAAAAGGCAGGACATTTTCCTAAATTAAATGATGGTATAGAATTATCGAGCGGAGTCGTTAGCCTCCATTTGTTCATTAATGCCAAAGAAATTTGTGTCAGGGATTGCAATTACTTCTATGTTGGGTCAAATCATGTGCTATTGTGTGACCTACGAGTTTTGTTCAGTGATGAAGAGTGGAAGGACCTTGATGCAAATCTTGGAGATGACTGGAAAGCCATTCAAGTTCAATATGATTCAAGCTTGATTCTGACTAATTGGGGAGTTTATATGTATAAGAAAGAAACAAACATGGATGATATCCAATTCATAAATCCTGATTGCAGTTCCTTTTCCTACACGCCATCATCATTTTTGGTTCCAAAAACATCTCCTGAGCATAAATTTAAATATATGCTGAAAAATATGAGTTCAAGATGCATGTTTAGTGTGTATTTTCAGTTAATAGTAAAAGAAAAAAGACATGTCAACTTTTCAGAAGTGGTTTCTCGGGCTCTGGGGAATTCAAAGGATGACAGTATATGGAAAGCTTCCTCCTCTTCCTTTGGGTTAAGTCTAAAGCAAGACCAAGAAGATTCTATAGAGGATGTGGTTAAGGTATTAGAGATTATAAAAGAGAATCTAGAGTTTGCACCGAAACACATCGTTGATTCATATGCAAAAGTTCTTCCAATTGGACTCAGTTTTGTTGAACTATTATTGAGGGCACAATTAGAATTAGCAAAGGAAAGCTTGGACTTAAAATGTCCTATTGTTCTAGTGTATACTAATAAACGAGGGTATACACACCGACACTTTTGGGGACTTGTGGAGATAAAACTGGGAGATCCACTTTACAAACCAATGTTGAGGAAGATAGACCAAATTTTGTGGGGACATCTGACGAGCAATGGACCCTCGAGCTTTAGACTGAAAAAAACCATTCTTGAATTGAAATGCCAACGTCCAATGGAAGAGGAAACTTCAAGCTCTAGCCCTAACGAATCCTTGGATGAAGGAAACCATAATCCTGAAATTGAAGCGTTTTTGAGGAAGGTAGAACAAGATGTTATGAGCTTGAATAAATCTTATGGGAAAATGGAGGCATCTATTGTTCAAACTGACGAGTCATTTGATGAGTTCATCTACCGAACAGTAATTACTTACGGAAGATTTGCATCACCTTGCAAGTTGAAGATCACAACTTATGGAAAGATAAGGACAGAGGACGATTATTTTCTCATTCCGAGGGCATGTTTTTGGTGTTTGAGCATGTTTCTTTTTGTCCTAATGGCATACCTCTTTATTTCTATAAGACGTGTGTGCCTTTGGTTTTATAGGATACCACTAACACAAAAGATAACAGTGTTGAGTTTGTTATGTAAATTATTGTTCTTTCTTTTTATGGATATTCCTGCCATGTTTTATTTGATCATGATATCTCTCATGATATATAATGGATACAAACTAGGTCAGTGGAAATGGCATGACCTTGTGGGGCTCCGTCGCATTTGGTATGACCTTATGGGGTATATAAGGGACCAAGTTGCAAATAGTGAAAAAATGAGCCAAGGCAAATTGGGTCAACAAAACACTCTAGAGGAATTACAGCAAGGTAAATTGGATATTACAACATTAGATACCGTCGGGGAATTCCTGGAAACTAAGAAAGGACTCAAGAAAAGAATTCAAAGGATTAGGTTGGACGATTTAGACTAAGTTAGAGGATTATGTAATTTATATATAGATTTTTTTTAACTTACTTTTGAAAAATTGTAGGTAATTTATCAATCGTCCAATGATAATTAGCCGCATAAATAAATTTATAAGTCAGTAACCATTAGTTTATGGGTACCACTCACATATTTACTTGTTTGACTAATTTTTATTGGTTGTTGTAAATTACACATAATTTTTCAAAGACAATCTAGACCTCGCCTAAAATATATAGTATGATGATTATCAAAGTTCTCTCATCTTTATTATCAATATGTAAATAAAATTATACATTTTGGATCATTTTGGCAGCTAAAATGCCATTTTCTAGTAGTGAAGGTCCCTGACTGTACATGAAGTACTAACGAAGTGTTTGCAAAGTGCCATTCTTTATGAAATAAAAGTCATTGTGAAGTTTTTATGTTGGTTTTAGATATGTACTATATTGTACATTAAAAATAAAAAATTCCACATTATAAAGGAGGTTTCGAGTTATTCCATATCTATATGTACTATAGTTTGTAGATAGTGAAGATGGAGCTTGAAACAACCATTAAAATTTGCATTGCTAGCACTTGGTTATGAATTTGTATCGGAGTCCTAATTTTTGTTCATCTATTCATATTATCTTTGGGATGATAAATTATCAATCCATTCACTACGCGAAAAATAATATTTACAATGTTTTTTTTAAGTCGTTTACAGTGTTTTTTCAAAAAATTAAGCGCTGTAGTATCTAGCGTCTTAAAAAGATACAACAGTGCTCTTTAAAATAAATAAACGTTGTAATAGGTGCATTCTTATACACATTTTACAATACTTTTACAAAAAAAAAAATGTTGTAATAGGTGCATTCTTATTCTATTTTTATTAAAAAACACTGTAGATGGAATTTTTAAAATAACGCTTGTTTGTATAAATAGATTTTTTATGACATTTTTTTAAGAAAGCGTTGTCTTTTAATTTTTTTTCAAAATCATTTTCATCCAGCAATCAGTTTACAATCAGTTTTCATCCAGCAATCATTTTACAATCAGTTTTCATCCAGCAATCATTTTCATAACAACAGAACTACATAACTTTATAACTTTACATATTGACACAATCGGTTCGCAACAAACTTATAACTTTACATATTGACACAATCAGTTTACAAACAACACATGATATTGACACAATTACATATTTTTTACATTTACATATTCACAAAAATACAAACTATATAACTTTACATATTCACAACAGAACCTTGCAACACAACACATATTTTTTACATTTACATATTCACAACCTTGCAGCATGCCAATTTCCCAGCAAATCAAATAATTTTCATTTCGATTACATACTTACACCAGTCTTCCTTTATTTTAGTTAGATCTCTTTCAGAATATGTTGGACTGAAATTGTCAAAGTATTGTGCGATATAAATAGTTTATTTATGAAAATCAAAATATAATGAAAATACCGTACCGTTTCTGGGATTATAGTTTGATTCATATCAACAATCTCCTTCATGAATCGCAATATATAGTACCCGCAGTCTATGTTGTTAGTTTGACGAAGGCACTATAAAATAAAACATATAAGTCAATAAATATATGTGCATTGATTGTTAATGAAATTTTAAAGGCATATATTTCAAACCTTTATTGGAATCCATGTGATGTTATTTGACTTTTGCTTCGACACTGTAGCACCCCTTTGAGCTCGGAAAACTTGTAAAGCACTATCAAATAAATGTGATTATTATAGCATTAACAATATATATATATATATATATAAGAAATACATGAATATTACTTACGTGTCGAAGATAGTCTTTATATCCGAGTGATTGTTGTAATGATCGTGTAAGGGATCTAAATAGTATATAACTTCAGAGGTCGGATTGATTGCAAACAACACCCAATGTGCCCGACAACAACAAAAACTTGGTTGGAAATTTTGTTTACACAACTAATAAATTAAGATCTCATAAATTAAAAAAGATATAAATAAAGAATATATAATTATCCTGAATTATATGGCGCAAGGAACAACTTATCCTTCTCTTTATTTTCCAATAGGATATCTACAACATATTTCTTTACATTATCTGGATCGAGTTTAAACATTGAAAGCTTATGCGGAGACAAGAATGAAAATCTATCTGACAATTTACGCGTGCACACCAACTTCTCATAAACAAAAACCTTCAATGAAAATGTCAAATTAGATTAATTACCAATAAATTAAATTAATTACCAATAAATACAATTAAAAGTAATTTTTATCTTAAATAAAGTATTTTACCTAATGTATAAGCTGATGACAGTAGCACTCAACTCCTTATAATTGAGAAGTTCGTATATGTGCTCTTTTTCAAGTAGTTCTTCATACTCATCTTCGAAAATAGCTTTTTCCATGCTTATGATACATGAGTCGTTGCTGTCCACATTCGTTTTTGCTTGTATGTCAAGACATGACCCAAATCGAGCAAGGCGTGGATGATTTATTTTAGGAGCAGCAATTGATTTACCCCGATCCGGTTTTTTAATTTTGGCAGCTTTTTTACCCTCCAAATTTTGAAGTTTGCCAGCTTTATTTTTACCACGAACATCCAGCTGTGGTGCGGCTTTATTCTGGCAGGTTTGCTGTGCAGGTGGTTTTGATTGAATCTGAAAAAATGAGGTTAATCAGTTTGTTAGTTAATTGAATCTGAAAAAAAAAATGACAAACCTGCCAGAATAAATGTGACAAACCTTTTCCTTTTCTGGTGACGTGACTGACTCGTTGTGGCGAATCTTCTTGTCATTCACTTTAGACTTTGTATGAATCTAAATAAATGTGAAATTAAAGTTAACAGCGGAAAAAATCAGCAATTAAATATAATCAATCATAATCATATATCGTGCAATTAAATATACATATCAATTAAACATACATTTCAATTAAACATACCTTATCAAGAGCAACAAGATTTTTGGGCCATGCCACGTAACTACCTATTGCTTCTTCCAAATACTTCATATCTCCATCGTTGTCCGGTATAGGCAACGGTGCATTTGGTTCAAAAGCAATCATGGGTGATACTTTGACATGGGAGTGTTGTGCAATACTTCTCCCAAAGTATTGTACAATGTTCCTTTTCCAACCTTGCGATGAGTAGGGGAGGATAAATACAACACACAAGTAGAGATACCCTAAATCAATGGTTAATACATAAGTATGTGAAACAATTAGGTTGAATGAATTTCTTATTTTATTAAGTAATTAATTACCTCGGGAAGACTTTTAAGACCAATGTTGCAACTAGCGTTTTCACTCTCCATTTGTATTTCACATTGGAGCTGATCCGGAAGTTGCTTTTCTTTATTCGTCTTCACCAAGAATGCCACTTGCTCTGCTAGGACTTTAAGCTTCTCTAATACTTCCTCATTAGATGGATTTGGGCGCTTCTCTTGTGAAAAATAGCGAGTTGGAGTTATGCCAAATCTTTTCCCCTCACGCGACCAGAATATTCAGGAACATTAAATACTTTACTGAGTATGTCCCTACAACTAACTTGTTTGTTGTCCTCTTGATTTTCATAACTTTGTTCTAGATTCTCCTAAAATACACTTAAGATTAAATAGATAAGTTCAATATCATTTTTAAAATTCAATATCAAAAAATATTAAAGTGATAATATACTTACACAAAGTTGTATCACTTTTTGAACATTTTCATTATCAACAACTCCATCTTTATTTACACGAGCCTCCTTCCACAAAATATGACGACCCAATGGTTGGTCAGATTGGGTCTCTTGTAGCTATTCATTAAGAAATAAACAAAAGCTATTCGTTAAGATCATAAACAAAATATTAGTTAAAAACTATAGTTTATAATGTACCATATTATATAAAAGTGATGTTTACTTACAATTTTTTGCTCTAAACGTGCATATCTCATACGAGATTTTTTGTATGGATGCGTTGGATTTGTGGCCCTCTCGCGATTTTGCGTATTTATACTCTATATAAAAAAATAACAATCGTTTAAAAATTTAAAATACGCTATGAATATGAATAACAAAACACAAATGCTAATAAATTAATCACTTACCACAAACGCGGGGTCTGCACGTTTAGCTACAAATGTGTTTCATTCGTCATTTGATATATAGTGTTTATATATTTTTGGAGCTTCAACATTCATGTTTCCATCATGATCTCTTAGGTAGCAATTTGACATATGAGATCTAAATCCCCGATGTATTTTTCCGACAACTCTAAGCACGTAAGTTTTTCTCACCTCATCAACATCAAAAGCAGACTGCAAACCAAATAAAGATATAGTTTGAGTAAAGTATTTCAATGGAAAAAATTATAAGTAACAAAAAAGTGGAGTAAAAAAGTTACTTTTATATAATTCCACAGTATATCTTTTGCATCCTTCAAAGCCTTATCTCTCCAATCGTCAATTGTAATTGGGATATTCTGACGAACAACAACACCAATATAACTTACCAACATGGAACTGTTAGGGTCAATTGGCTGGCCATTTTTATTCCATCCCACCTAATAAACTCATATAGTAAGTACATGCTTTCCAAAAAGATAAAAAATAAACAGCAAACAAAGTATAGTATACCTCAAATTTTATGCCATTACTTCTTGCTTTTATGATATTTTGCATAATGGTTGCACCACGTTTAACTTCATTTTCATAAGTCTTAGTATTGATGACTTCCTCATTTTGACGATCCAAAGCCTTGCTAGAATCCATTTATCTACAACAAGTTCAACATGCAGTTCAGTATAACTTCAACAAGTTCAACATGCAATAGTCTAAGTACGTAGCAGTATAAGTTCAACATGCATTTTAGAGACAACAAAAAATTAATAAATACAATACCTGAAGAGTGCGAAGAAATACGTATGGTTCGTAGGGTTACAACTTCGTTTAAGAAGGAATAACGAGAATGCACAGAGATACGAACGGTTCGTAGGACAGAGTAGGGTTCACAGAAATACGTAATAAGGGTTACGTATTTCAATGAGAAGAGGGTTACGTAATAATGTTCGTAGGGATAGTAACAAAGATGGAGATGATTCGCAATAGAGATGGTTGGAAATATGGTTCGTAGGGATAGTAGAGTTTGCAATGAGAAGGACAATGAAGAGGAGGAGGACACTGAAGCGTAGTGAAGTTTACGAAATGAAGAGGAAACTGAAGCGGTTTACTGTTATATATAAAACCCTATTACAACGCTTTTGTGAAAGAGCGCTGTAAAAGACATCCTTATTTTATTTTTTAGAAGCCTATTACATGGCTTTTTTAGAAGCCTTTTAAAGCGTTTTTCCAAAACCGCTGTAAAAGACATGCTTATGTTATTTTTTAAAAGCCTTTTACAGCGCTTTTGCAACAAGCGCTTTAAAAGACCTTTAACATAGTATAAAACAAAGCTTTGTGACCTCCTTATTTTTTTTAAAGGCTTTTATAGCGCTTATTGACAAAAGTGCTGTAAAAGACCTCCTTATTTTATATTTTAAAAGCCTTTTACAACGCTTTTCTAAAAAGCGCTTTAAAAGACCTCTTTAACTTAGTATAAAACAAAGCTTTGTGACCTCCTTATTATTTTTAAAGGCTTTTATAGTGCTTATTGACAAAAGCGCTGTAAAATTACAAGTTTGGATTTTTTTTTTCTTCCAAATAATTAGTTAAATACCTATATATATATATATATATATATCAATGCTAAATTACATGATCAGCTCATATTGGGATGATCAGTTCAAGATAAATTCCCAGTACTCAAACAAAACTTTTTCAAGTTTAATATAAGCTGAAAATCAGTTATGGCAGGTTAAACGTACACTTAAATTACATGAACTTAGTATAAAACACTAAGATCAACTAAATATAAGCAGAAAATCAAATATAGTTCAAGCTAAATACTAAAATGCTCAATTCTGGCAGATCAAACAATTAAATTACATGAAATCAGTTCAGATTACATGACTTATATAAAACAATTAAACACATTAAGATGCCCTTCTTCTTTTCCTGGTGGGATTCATATTTGTTTGTCCATTAACGATACGAAATGACGGATTAATCCAAATTCCCTCATCATGATCATCTCTAAGATATAAACCATCATCAATTGAATCAATTTCATTTGGTTGTGATGTTGCAAAGAAAAGATCATTACCAACATCTTCATCATTATTGTTATCATCACTTATTTTATTGGTCGATAGAACAACAAACCATTTATCATCAGCAGGATAAGTGACATAAAACACTTGTTGAGCTTGCGGTGCTAAAATAAAAGGCTCATCTTTGTATCCCACCCTATTAAAATTGACAAGCAAGAATCCTGACTCATCAATCTGAACACCATTATTATTATCGACCCACTTGCAACCAAATATGGGAACACGAAACATTGTGTAGTCTAACTCCCATATGCCCTCGATAACTCCAAAATATGATAGATTTGCATATATTGGGTTTTTGTCTTTTGCACTTGAGATATGCATCGCTTCAGCTATGAGAGTGACTCCGCTATTTTGCATAGTGGTTTGATCATCTTGCTCTTTGGTATAAAATGTATAGCCTTTAATTACATAACCGGTGTAAGAAAAGATATGTAAACTCGGACCATTTGCTAGCCACCTCAATATTTGGGAAATTGATTCGGGGTCTATATCAAACTTTGAATTTATGTGATTATTTAACCATGTTATAAAACTTCGATTGTGCTCTCGAGTTATCCAATTTTGATTCATATTCATGTTCAAACTAGATAATTGATCCATGTGTATTGTAACATACAGTTGAACCTCATCATCATTGTGCAGAACATACAATTGTGTCTACTCCCATTCTGTCCTTGATATAGTCATTAGTCTCTTCATATATAAGACATGCACATTGACCTTTAATGCTATATCTTGATAAATTACTATATGCTGGAAAATCATTAATAGTGTCGAAAAACATAGCCCTTAAATTGAAACATTCTTTCTTATACCCATCATAAACTTCCACACATGTCTCCCATATATTTTTTAAATCTTCAATTAAAGGAGTCAAGTATACATTGATATCATTCCCCGGTTGTTTGGGAAGAAGCTAACAGAGACAACATCATAAACTTACGCTTCATACATAACCATGGAGGTAGGTTATAAATCAACAAAATCACATGACACATGATGTGTGAGATGCTTTGAAGACCATGTGGATTCATTCCATCAGTAGAAAGTGCAAGTCGTAGATTTCTTGACTCTACCCCGAATTCAAGAACTCGTGATCAATTTTTGCCCATTGTGGAGAATCTGTAGGGTGTCGAAACTTTCCATCTCTAATTCTTTCATCTGCATGTCATGTCAAGTGTTTTGAATCTTCTTCACTGCTATACATGCGCCTAAATCTTGGTATTATAGGAAAATACCACACGACTTTTGCTGGAGTAGATTCTTTCTTCTTATGTCGAGAGACATTGCATTTCGGACACGCCTTTAGTAATTCATATTCATTTCAAAATAAAATGCAATCGTTAGGACACACATGAATCCTTTCGTAACTCATGCCAATAGAGCACAAAATTAGTTTAGCCTCGTAGGTTCAACTGGGAAGTTCATTATCATCTGGCAACATATCTTTTAAGAGTGTTAATAATTCTGCGAAGCTTTTATCAGACCATCCATTACTCGCTTTTAAGTTGTACAACTTTAATATCACCGACAATCTTGTGAATTTAGTACAACCATTATATAATGGTTTCTCTGCATCACTCAACAAACTCTCAAACATTTTAGGACAATCCCAAAGATCTTCTTCAACTGCTTTTGCAATCTCCTCAACTCGGTCCGACTCATATGTATCTGTGTTGAAATCAGTTGAAGCATATGTCGAACCATTCTCAAAATTAATATTTCCTTTTTTTTTTCTCACCATGTCTTATCCAATATGTATAGCTTTAATCAATTCCATGTCATACTAAATGTTCTTCCAATTCATCTTCTCTAACGTGTTTTCCAAAACAACATTTTAAACAAGGACAAACGACTCTATTTAGATCTTTTGCATTCTTCACTACAAACTCAACAAACTCCTTCACTCCATTTTCATACTCTTTTGACAATCGATTGGCAGACATCCAATTCCGGTCCATTTTATATGACCTATATAAATGCAGTTACACAAATAATAAGCTACTGATAACATTATACCAATATATAGCACACATATCTAATATTGGAAAATGGAAACCAAGGTCCAAGTCTGATTTCAAAACAGAACAGATCAACAAATTTAAAAAAAGAATAGATTTTATATGATTTATTATGTAATAATTTATTAGTTTTACTGACAACAACAAATTAATAAATACAGTACCTGAGACAACGTATCCAATTTTTTTGAAACGAGGAGCAGTAGATGGACGCACAGTAGAGGAGAGGAGGGTTCGCAGAGTAGAGGAGATGAGGGTTCGTAGGGTTAGGACAATGTATTAAATTTGTTTTTATTTATTTAAAGTAAATGATTTTTATTTAAAGTGAATGATTTTACAGTGCTTGTATAATAAGCGCTCTAATAGGTCCTTTAATTATGTGAAAGCGCAAGTCTTTTACAGTGCTTACCAAAAAAGCGTTTTAAAAGCTATGTAACATAAGGTATGAGCGCTATATTTTACAGCGTTTGTGTTTAAAGCCCTTCAGAAGCGCTATAAAACATTATGTGAGTCGCTTCAGTTTATAGCGCTTTTGAAAAAGCGTTGTAAAAGTCTTGTAAACATTATGTGCAAGCGCTATGTGACCCTATATGACCCTACAACAGCGCTTGTCAAAAAAGCATTGTTGTATCCTCCGTTATTTTTAAAATATTATATAACAACGCTTGTATTTCATAAGCGCTATAAAAGACGCACTATAAAATGTCATTTTTAGCGTAGTAATTGTTTGTAAATGGTAAAATAGAAGAAGATGCAGATTAAAATAAATTCAAATTTTAATTTTTGTTGTCATCTCGCTATATCATTAAATTGTATAAGGTGGTTTGGTGATTTGAAAAAGTTGGAGGTCATAGGTTCAACTTTTCTTTTTAAGATTATTAAAAAAATGTAACTATAAAATTTTAAAATTGAAATAAAGTGGATAATTTTCCAAAGTAAACTGATAATTACTCTCTTTAACGTTGCATGGTTGTTTTGCATTCAAGACCGACCTAAAAGTAAGGACACGAAAACAACTGCTTTAGACCTCCAAAAATAAATACATTTTGACTTAACTAAAATGCCACCAAACAAATTTTATAGTTAAAAATAAATGTCTTTGTATTTTAATATTTTTAATCTAAATATAATAAAATCTTCTCTAAAACGAATATTATATCAATATATATTAAATTAATTGACTTAATTATCGATTAAATAAAATATTATACAAAATCAATTATATTAATTTAGTAAATGATTTTGATTCTAAAGTGTCTAAAAAATAATTTTTTTCATAATTTCTATGAGTAATTTTACTAAAATATTATTATAGGCTTAAAAAATATCATATTTAAATTTGTGTCAGGCATCCTGTATGTTAAGCCGACCCTGTCTGAACTCATAATCAATCAGCAATGAACTTGAAGAACAACGAATGCAGTATTTGTGATAGTGAGATCTTCTATCACCATCACACGAGTACTCCAACTCGCCGTCGGGGCTGTTCGCACTTCCCAATAGTAAGTCACTTCCATCAAACGTGGATCCTCACCATATGTCTTCCCAATCCGTGCCACACCAGATCAGTGATACTCCTTTTTGTTTGTCAAATGATATTTCTATTGAAGAAAAAGCCAAGGGGTTCAGAATAAAACAAACAGTCACAACAATGAAACTCAAAAAAATCGAGTTTGGTTTTGACATCCTGAAGGAATGAATTTTGGTCAAGTGAATATTATCATTATAAATGGCCAAAGATAAAAAAAATAAAAAATAAAAAACCATACCACATAATACAGTTTACAACAGAAGAGAGGAAACTCGATTACTTACACCTATTCGCAATACAATAGATAAAAGACAACAACTGTGAGTTAACCCCCTCTTTACTAATTTTATATTCATACATAATATTGTTGGAAACTGATTTAAGATCACAGTTGATCTGCACTCACATACTCTCAGAATGATGAGAATGATGAATGACTATATTGAGAAAACTTTAGAAATAGAGAATATTGATTATGTAAAATGCATACACTTTATTTCATTGTATCATTGCTATTTGTACATATATTATTAACACAGCTTATATCACTTAGTTAGTTACAACAAAACAGAATCAGTAAACTAACTACTAAGTAATTATTAGTAACAAACTCTACTTGAATTAGCCACTTCAACACTCCTCCTTAATGAATTTAGATTGATCTACATAGAACTCTTAGTTCATCTCTTAGATGTTTGAATGTGTCTATCTTCAAAGACTTTGTTAAAATGTCTGTCACTTGCTTTTTACTTCTACAAAATTTCAGTTTCAACTTTCCCTTGCTTACTTTCTCTCTTAAGTAATGAAATTGCGTCTCTATGTGCTTGCTCCTTCCATGAGCAATTGGATGCTTTGCCATTTAGAATTGATTTGTTATCAATCTTCATAATGACTTCTTTTGCTTTTCTTACATTGAGATCTCATAGCAATGTATTGAGCCATGTACAACTTGACAAGAGTCTAATTATGAGGCTTCTACATGAAGAAAGAGCTACAATAGGTTCCTTCTTCGAGCACCAAGAGATTGGTGCTTTACCAATCTGTCGCTCCCACATTTATTTATTTATAAAAACAAATATATATTAATAATAAATTAATTAATTAATTAATTAATAAAACACTACCCCACCCACACTCACCCTCTTTCTATCTCACTTATATCCACTTCATTTTTTCCACCTCACATTTTCTCTCATTCTTTTTCTCCTTCTCTCATCTACAACATCTACCCTCTCAATTTTTTTGTTCTCTCCTTTTTTTTTTTTCTCTTTGCTTCTTCTCACTCCACAACATATAAATCCTCAACCCTTATAATGAATTTAACATCCTCAATAGCATAGTTTCTCATACTCCTACAAATGCTCTTGAGTAGGATTTTGAGTTAGAGTTTGTGCTCTAAGGAAAGAGAAGGATACTCATTTCTTGAGAGTTGTTTATTGATACTCTTTGAGGTAAATACACAACTCTTATGCTAATAATGAATCTCTAGAAAAATATAGTTTTGTTTAAAAATCTTATTTTGTGCTTAGAGTATATTTAAATGATTTTTATGGTT
This sequence comes from Cicer arietinum, assembly GCF_000331145.2. Classification (NCBI taxonomy): domain Eukaryota; kingdom Viridiplantae; phylum Streptophyta; class Magnoliopsida; order Fabales; family Fabaceae; genus Cicer; species Cicer arietinum. The sequence continues at coordinate 41,308,024 of NC_021165.2, forward strand.
TCCTAGAGTTAGTTAAACTTTAGAATAATTTTTCTAAAGTCTTGAGAGCATTTTTTATACTCAAATTTGGTAGTTGAGGTCTTACCGACTACTCTGGGAGTTGTTGGAGAATAAACGTAGTCGATTCTCCATAGTTGTGAGTAGACGACGATCATCGTCATATATTTTTATAATGCTATAATTATTATTTTACTTGTTTTCTATATTAAAGTATTTATTGAAAATTTGAGGAACACAACCTTTGATTTTTTTTTCGAGTTCATCCTTAATTATTTTCATCGACTTTGTTATATAATATATTTATAGTTTGATTTATTTATGAGTTATAAAGTATTTAAATATTGAATTGTTATATAGTGGAACATGTTTTCCATGAGTTATGATGAAATGAAAAATTATTTTTAACGTGTTTGGAAAATCGTTGTTATAATTATGAAAACGTTAACAGCGGTAGGTGCACCTAGTTACCTCGTTTTGATTAGGGAGAATTACCCGTTAGATGGAGCTGCCCCTATGAGAAATGTCATCCGTAGGAGGAGAGGGCTATCAATGAGATGTATGTTCCCTAATTAATGTGTGATGATGTGTTACGTGATTGAGATGAGAGGGATATCCGTTAGATAGAGCCACCCTTAAGGGAAATGCCACCCTTAGGAGGAAAGGGCTATCAATGAGATGAAACCGCTTTTTAGTTCTCAAAAATTTGTATTTTTACCTGTTTGATTTTCTATGATGGTTTTAAGGTTGTTTATTTTGATTTTGTAACACCCCGTTTTTCAAAGCGAGGGTATATTTTTTTTTTCAAAAGTAATTAAAAACGAACAAAGAATTAAATCAGGAAATGCCTTTGGATAAATAATTGAGTCATTATAATTTACAAGCAGCGGAAAAGTTTCTCCAATTACAAATCCAAAACATTTACACAACATCAAATGGTACATGGAACCCATCCAAAGATGATGTCAAACTGATAATATTAGTAAAAGTACAGTTTTCCAAACTAAAAATACTCCAATCCAAAAAGAAGGACACCTAGTTCCTATACATCATCCTAATCTGATCATCCTACCAAAAAGCTATACACCCTGAGTATCTCCACGCGCCCCGTGAGATCCTCCTAATGTAACTGCAATCACGCGTTCCCATCTCCATTCCCGTCCGTAGGGTACGAACCGGTAGGACCGTCCTGACTCTCATCTGAGGGCAAAGCCCAGATTTCCACAATAATTGTAAAGGGTCACCAACCAAAAAAAATAACAATTACCACATAGCAATTAAGATTTTAAATGCTCAAAATAACCTTTCAACTAAGCATGCACCTTAAAAGGGTTTCCATATGCCAAACATGCATAAACAAGGTTGAGAAATGAAGTTTTTAACAAAACAACATTGTTGTATTCGAATACAGCATCTCTGTATTCGAATACAAGGCTGTTTCAGCATTCAGCAAAAAAAACAGCATGTCTGTATTCGAATACAACAGTCTGTATTCGACTACACAGCAAGTCAGTAGCAAAATGTATTCGAATACAGCAGTCTGTATTCGACTACACAGTAAGTCAGTGGCAAAAACAGCATGTCTGTATTCGAATAGTCGATTTCCCTGATCATTTTTCCCAAAATTTCATGAATTAACCCAAGTCATCTCTAATCAAGTTCACAACCTAACACTTAGCAATTTCTACGCGATTACCACGTCAATTGGGATCTCGAAAACCATCATACTTACACACCATACTCAACACATAACACTTAGCATTTTCAACGCAATTACCACGATAAATCAAAAACCAAATCACTCAATCATACACTCAAATCAAATACGACTCGCGTGCCAAGCACCCTAATGCAATGCGTATATGCCAAAATGCATGGACTCGGAATTCCAAACCAAAACCCTCCTCGAAGGGCCGTAAATCATAATTGTACCGCCTATCGCAGGCCAAAGTACCAATTACCGAGGTGCCACCTATCACGGGTCAGCACGATTTACTAAAATGCGTAAATCATAAACGTACCACCTATCACGGGTCAGTACAGTTTACCGAGGTGTCACCTATCACGGGTCAACACGATTTACTAAAAGAAAAAGCGGGAATCGTAAACGTACCGCCTATCACAGACCAGTACTGTTTACCTAGGTGCCACCTATCACGGGTCAGCACAATTCACCAAAAACGTAAATCGTAAATGTACCACCTATCACGGGTCAGTACAGTTTACCAAGGTGTCACCTATCACGGGTCGACACAATTTACCAAATGAAATGCATGAGCATACACAGACTCCATTCACAACAATCGTTAAGCAAATGCAGATATTAAAAGATTCCCCATTTTTAATACCAATTTAACTTAAACGACTTTCACACCCAACATTAAGTAACCAAGACATTAAGAGATTCCCCATTCTTAACGCCTAGTTAACTTAAACGATTTTCAAAACAACATTAAATAAATAAGTCATTAAGAGATTCCCCGTTCTTAATACCGATTTAACTTAATGATTTTCAAAACAAAACGTTAAGCAAACAGTCATATTAAGAGATTCCCCATTCTTAATACTGATTTATCTTAATGATTTTCAAAACAAAACGTTAAGCAAACAGACATATCAAGAGATTCCCCATTCTTAATATACTTTTGACTTAAACGGTTTTCTCGCAAAACATTCAGTAAACGAGTCATTAAGAGATTCCCCATTCTTAATACTCATTTACCGAAACGATTTTCAAAAACGATAGTTAAGTAACCGAGACATTAAGAGATTCCCCATTCTCAACGCCCAGTTAACTTAAACATTTTCCTCAAATACACATTAAGTAAACCGAGGTATTAAAAGATTCCCCATTTTTAATACTCGTTTAACTCTAATGGTTTTCAAATTCCACAGAAACAAATTCAAACATACTTTCACATTCAAACCATAATTCACAACAACCACACCAATTAACAAACATCAAGTACGAACACACCAAATACAACGAACACAAATCACGCAACATAACACCCAGATACATCAAATTTCATTTACCACGAAACATTCATCACTATAAACAAAACCTAACTCTAAGGTTTTTACCCATAACGCACTAGTTTCGTTTTTCCCCAAATCGATACATTTAACCCTAACAAATTCCTTCCCACACAACTACAGATAAGTCCCTAATGCAAGCTAGAAGTTTGGAAGGAGCCCTTACCTCAAAGTCAGCTTTATCGAGTGTTTCCGGTTCCGCGAGAAATTCCGGTAAAATCTCCGCTCGCAACGCCGCTTCCAAATTAGTGCACTAGCACCTATATATATATATAATAAATATAACTTAACAAATATCTCAAAATATCTAGATATTTGTTAAATTACCGTTTCGCCCGAAACACAATAAATTATCCGTAAAGGATTCACCGCAGTTAATTTCAATTTATTTATCGACGAGAAAATTTGATTGGCATCAAAATATCTTTTTGATTATAAAACTTCAAAATATTATTAACTTTGGCTTAAAAAAAACTCCGAGCCAAAATCCAAAATACACCAAAAATACATAAATGGTACTTTAAAATTATGGGTCTTACAGATTTCGCCTCACTATTAATTGAATTTTTAATATTTCTATCTGAACGACTAAATTATAAGTTTAATGATTTTATTATGTGTATACCATAATTGAGATTGTAAAATAATTATTCGTGCATTTTTGTGTTTCTCTTCTAGTTGATGGTGGTTGTTGTCTCCTCATTAAGTCTTTGTGACTTACCCCTTCATGTTGTTTATTTTTTTTAGATTCGCATGTAGCTGAGTAGCAAACTGCTAGTAGATTCAAGTTTCGATCATATTTGTTTTAGTAGGCCTATTTGATGGAGGATTTTTTGTTGTTGTAAAGTCTATAGATTCATGATGTAATTTGCAAGTATTTTGAGTCTAGAAAGTATTTTGGGAGATATACTGAATATTTATATTATGCTCTTTGGATTATGACTAAATTGAGAGTTTAAACAGGAATTTTATAAATTTGGAAACATTGAAGTTACAGAGGATACTCTGTTGAAATTTCAAGAAAAATTATATATA
>NC_021165.2:41312265-41338524 GCF_000331145.2 Cicer arietinum
ATATATATATATATATATATATTGAAATGGTTATTGAGAACACTTTAATTGTTTAATTGTTAAGTTAGTTGATAGGCTTTCCAGGCTAGGAGTATAGTTTGTGCGCTAGTCACGGTGTTTAGTTTTTGGGTCGTGACATAATCATAAACACATATTCTAATGTACTCTTCCTATCCTCCTTGTCACCACACCAGTTTGAATAAGTGTATCCCAATATACTCACCTTAGCATCAACTCCTTCACTTGGAAATACAATTCAATAACTTGTAGTTCCCTTTACATATCTAAGAATTCGTTTGGCAGCCATCAAATGAGACATTCCAAGACTTTGCATAAATCTGCTTACTAAGCCAACACTATAAGCCAGGTTAGGTCTTCCGTTGCAAAAATATCTCAAGCCTCCTATTAATATTCTGAATTCAGTAGGATCCACTTTTTCTTCATTTTCATTTCAGATTAAACGCATACCAGCTTCAGATGGAGTCAACACTAAATTACAATTATCCATCTCAAACTTCTTCAAAATCACAACATCATGCTTGGTTTGTTGAGCAATTATTCCAACCTTTGTACTTTGGAACTCCATTCCTAAGAAATATGAGAGTTGTTGTAAGACCCATAATTTTAAAGTGTATTTTATGTATTTTTGTGTATTTTGGATTTTTGGCTCGGAGGCTTTTTAGCCAAAGATAATAGTATTTTGGAGTTTATATGATTAAAAAGATATTTTGATGTCGATTAGAATTACTCATCGATAAATAAATTAAATTAACTGCGGTGACTCTTTTACGAGGAATTTAATGGGTTACGGGTGAAATGGTAATTTTAATAAATATATAGATATTTGTTAAGTTACAATTAATATATATGTATATATATACATATATGTATGTATGTTTGTTTGGAGAGAAAAAGAAAGAAAGGAAATTAGAAGGAAGGAAAAGGAAATGATATATAAAGGAAAGAAGGAAAAAGGAAGAAAGGAAAAACAAAGGAAAGAAATTGAGATTTTCCATCCTCTTCCTCTGTTAACGCGAGAACCCTTCTTCTCCCTCCTTCCATTTTTCATTTTCGGTTCTTTCTTTTGCTTCGAAACATAAACCCAAGGTTTGGTGAGTGTGAAAGAGAAGATTACTCAACTTCATACTTCCTCTTTGATTCGAAAACGAAGAAAAACGGTGTTAGGGTTTCTAAAACCGTCAAACACAAACCTCCCCGTTTGAAAATCGTTTAAGTTAACTGGGCGTTAAGAATGGGGAATCTCTTAATGTCTTGTTTATTTAATGTGTGTTTGTTTGTGAAAAATCGTTTAAGTTAACTGGGCGTTAAGAATGGGGAATCTCTTAATGTCTTGTTTACTTAATGTGCGTTTGTTTGTGAAAAATCGTTTAAGTTAACTGGGCGTTAAGAATGGGGAATCTCTTAATGTCTCGGTTACTTAACATTTTGTTTTGAAAACCGTTTAAGTTAACTGGACGTTAAGGAGGGGGAATCTCTTAATGTCTCGGTTACTTAATATTTTGTTTTGAAAATCGTTTAAGTTAACTGGGCGTTAAGAATGGGGAATCTCTTAATGTCTCGGTTACTTAATATTTGTTTTTTTGAAAATCGTTTAAGTTAACTGGGCGTTGAGAATGGGGAATCTCTTAATGTCTCGGTTACTTAATATTTGTTTTTTTGAAAATCGTTTAAGTTAACTGGGCGTTGAGAATGGGGAATCTCTTAATGTCTCGGTTACTTAATATTTTGTTTTGAAAATCGTTTAAGTTAACTGGGCGTTGAGAATGGGGAATCTCTTAATGTCTCGGTTACTTAATATTTGTTTTTAAAAATCGTTTAAGTTAACTGGGCGTTAAGAATGGGGAATCTCTTAATGTCTTGTTTACTCGTGTATGTTTTGGTAAGTTGTGCTGACCCGGGATAGGTGGCACCTCGGTAAACGGTACGGACCCGTGATAGGTAGTACGTTTACGACTTACGTTCCTGCGGGAATTGCGTTTGTCCGTGAGAGACTGCGCAGGGGTTTGTCCGTGAGAGACTACGCCCTGGTTTAAGTTAGATGAGAATTAAGAATGGGGAATCTCTTAATGTCTCGTTTACTCGTGTATGTTTTGGTAAGTTGTGCTGACCCGGGATAGGTGGCACCTCGGTAAACGGTACGGACTCGTGATAGGTAGTACGTTTACGACTTACGTTCCTGAGGGAATTGTGTTTGTCCGTGAGAGACTGCGCAGGGGTTTGTCCGTGAGAGACTACGCCCTGGTTTAAGTTAGATGAGAATTAAGAATGGGGAATCTCTTAATGTCTCGTTTACTTATGTATGTTTTGGTAAATCGTGCAGACCCGTGATAGGTGGCACCTTGGTAAACGGTACGGGCCCGTGATAGGCAGTACGTTTACGATTTACGTTTGGTAAGTTGTGCAGACCCGGGATAGGTGGCACCTCGGTAAACGGTACGGACCCGTGATAGGTAGTACGTTTACGACTTACGTTCCTTAGGGAATTGTGTTTGTCCGTGAGAGACTGCACAGGTGTTTGTCCGTGAGAGACTACACCCTGTTAAATTGTGAATTGTTGGTTCATTTGGTATGTGTAGTAATTGTGTTATAAGTGTTATGTTTTGGAATTTGGTGATAACATGTTGGATTGCTATACCATTTTGAAACCCATGATGTTGTATTAATTGTGTTATAAATGTTAAGTGTTATGTTTTGGAATTTGGTGATAACATGTTTGCTTGCAATACTATTTCGAAACTAATGATGTTGTAGCGATTGCGTTATCAGTGCTAAGTGTTAGGATTTGAGATTATGTATGAATGTGATTGAGTTAGTTATGAATTTTTGGAAAAATGATGAGGGAAATCGATTTCCCAATCGATTGGATGAGTTGCAGGAAGTTCACCATTTTGACCTAATCGATTTGCCAATCGATTGTATAAATATATCTTTCAAAATCTTTTAAGAAATCGATTTGGAAATCGATTGGCAGAGAGGCAGGAACTCAGCAAAACTGCCGAAATCGATTTGGAAATCGATTTGGCAACCCAGGGACTCATCAGAACTGACAAAATCGACTTAGAAATCGATTTGGTCATGCAGAAACTCAGCAGAACTGACCAAATCGATTTGGCAATCGATTGGCTCAGCAAAAGTCCTTATTTTGAGTTAGATAATCGATTTCTCAATTGATTTATCAATGCTTTGGTCAGTTATGTATTACTTGATGGTTTGAGAACTTCATTTTGAGTTCATTGTTAATTGGCAAGCATTATATGAACTTTTAGCATATGGAAAATCCTTTTAAGGTGCATGCTTAGTTGAAAGGTTATTTTGTGCATTTAAAACTTAAATGTTATGTGTTATCTGTTAATTTCGGTTGGTGACCCTTTACAACTATTGTGGAAATCTGGGTTTTGCCCTCAGATGAGAGTCAGGACGATCCTACCGGTTCGTACCCGACGGACGGAAATGGAGATGGGAACGCTTGACTGCAGCTACGTTAGGGGGATCTCACGGGGCGCGTGGAGATCACTCAGGGTGTATAGTTTTTGGCAGGATGATCAGATTAGGTTGATGTATAGGGACTAGACGTCCTTCTTTTTGGGTTGGGGTATTTTAATTTGGAAAACTGTACTTATACTAATATTGTCAGTTTGACATCTTAATTGAATGGGTTCCATGTACCATTTGTTGTTGTGTAAATGCTTTGGATTTATCTTTGGAGAAACTTTTCCGCTGCTTGTAAATTATAATGACTCAATTATTTATCCAAAGACATTTCCTTGTTTATTTCTCTGTTTTAGTTTAATTTCTTTTGAAAAAAAAAATACACCCTCGCTTTGAAAAACGGGGCGTTACAGTTGTCCCATGTCAGTCATCTCAAATTCCCTCATCATGCTATTCTTAAATTCTCCAATTTTAGACTGCTTTTCTCTAGTAATGAGAAGGTCATCTACATACAAGCATACAATGATCACTCTTGTTTATGAGCTTCCCTTCACATATACACCATGTTCTGATATGCACTTGATGAAACCAAGTTGAATTAAACAACCATCAATCTTCTTGTTCCATGCTCTTGGAGCTTGTTTAAGTCCATAAAGTGTTTTCTTCAACTTATATACTTTCTTCTCTTGGTTCTTTATCTCAAAACCTGGTGGCTGCTAAATGTATACGTCTTCCTCAATAGGCCCGTTTAAAATGATGACTTCACATCCATTTGATGTATTCTCCATTGTTTCATGCTTGCAATAACAATGGCAATTCTTATGGTCTAAATTCTAGCTACTGGTGCAAAGACTTCTTCAAAGTCTATCCCAACCTTTTGTAAAAAACCGCTAGCTACAAGTCTGACCTTGTATTTGATCAATTCACCACTAGAACTTTGTTTCACCTTTTATATCCACTTCACACTTATTGTTTTCTTTCTAGTTGGTAGCTCTACTAGTTCCCAAGTATAATTTTTTTTCAATCGAATGCAACTCATCATTCATGGCTCCAATCCATTTAGGATCCTGCACAACACACTCAAAACTTATTGAAGCAGCTCCTCCTAATAGTGCTAGATGCACTAGCTCACCATTTGAGTTAATCTAATTATCTTGAATCATTTTATAATCCCACAACCTTTGAGGTAGACTTCTTTGTGTTTGATTTCTTCTTGTTGCATTGTTATCACTATTTTCCCCATTGCTTTCATTCAGTATGACTCTTCTATATTGTTGTATCACCATCAAGCACGACTCTTGTTGATTCTCTTATTTATTCAGTGTTCCACTTCCATTCCTCAATCTCATCAACTAATACATCCATGCTGATCACTATTTGTTTACTAATAGGATCATACAGTCTATATCCTCCTATTACATGGCATCCAACCAATACCTTTTGTTCTTCTTTATCATCTATCTTCCTTCTAAGCTGATTTGGGACATGTTTGTAGCATATCAAATCAAAAACCTTTAGATGGCTAAGGCTTGGTTTGATTCTTGATCATTTTTTTTCAAGTGTCACCCTTGTTGGACATCTATTCAAGATATAGGTGGCAGTTGCCATTGCTTCTCCCCACAAAAACTTTGGCAGCTTTTTACCTTTCAACATAGTTTTTACCATGTTCATAATCTCATGCATAATCCCCCCTTCTCACATAATTCATCAAATTTTTTTGACACATATTCTCCTCCTCCAACTATTCTGAAGATTTTAATTGAATGGCCACATTGTTTCTCAACCATCACTTTGAACTTCTTAAAGATATTTATCACCTCACTTTTTTTTTTTAATCACGTCCATAACTTTCTAGTGAAATCACTAATGAAAGTTACAACTTCTCCTTTGATCTGACTTCAATATGCTTGTTGTAAGAACTTCTATTTTGTTTGGATCGAGCACAATCTTCCTACATTTCAGTTAGCTCTTGTATTTGAGGAATGCCTCTCACCATTCCTTCTCTACTCATCTTCTTGATACCTCCAAAATTTAAGTGTCCCAACCTGAAATTCCATATCCATTCCTCTTTACTTGCTGCTAAAGCAAGATATTTATGCTTCAACACTTGAATTTCTATCTTAAAGGTCATATTCTTTGACATAGGTTCATTTAAAATAAGTGTTATTTTTATTTTTATTTTTATATCATACATTTTCAACTGCTTATCCTCAAGTGTTATCATGTAACCATTCTCAAGTAGCTGACCAACACTTAGAAGATCACACTTAATTCCAGGGACAAATAGAACTTCTGAAGTATTTGATTTTTTTCTTTTGTTCTTTCTGAATTATAACTTCTCCTACACTCTTTGCAATAAGTGTGCTACTGTCAACAAATTTCACTTTACTTTTCATTGATTCATCAAGATTGACGATCCAACCTTTCCTTCTAGACATATGACTTGAACATCCTTTGTCCAAGTACCACAAGTTTGTTCCTACTTCATCTTCCTTAATGGTCACCATTAGCATTACAGGCTCATCATATTCTTCTTCATGAGCAAATTTTGCATCATCTTATTGAGATTCTCTCTTGTTTCTTGAGTAACACTCTTATGCAAAACACCCCTTTTTTTGACAATTGTAACATTGAATGCTACTTTTATCAAACTTCTTCTTGCCACCTCTTCCTTTTTGACTGTTGCCTCCTCTTTGATGATTGTTTGAGCCACCTTTTGAGCCTCCTTGATTATTAACATTTTGATCTTGTTGATTTCTTGCATTTGTGTTGTTGTAATTTCTCCCTTTTCCACCTACACATTTACCTCTAGTTCTTTTGTCTTTATTATTGGATTGTGCTTGTAATACAAAATTTCTAAAGATTTTTCACCACTATGCTATTTCATTCTTTGTTCATGTGCTTCAAGGGACCCTTGCTATTCTTGAATGCTCATATCTACAAGATTCTTTGACTCTTCAATGACCACCACCACATGATCAAACTTTGGAAATAAAGATCTCAAAATCTTGTCTACTACAGATTGATCAGTAACACTCTCACCATAGTTTTTCGTTTGATTCACCAATGTCATCACTCTTGTGAAAAATGCATCAACTTCCTCTTTTTGTTCCATTTGAAGTAATTCATATTGTCACTTGTGAGTTTGTAACCTCACCTTCTTATCATTAGCATAAGCTTTCTCTAAATTTTCCCAAGCCACATTTGAAGATTCAGTTTCATCAACTCTTTCAAAATTCACAGCATCAACACACTAATGAATAATGATTTGAAATATTTCTTCTTGGATTCCTTGTGTGTAGTTCTTTTCACATCTAAAGGATTTTCAATGAGGGAATCAACACCTGACTTCACTATGGCTCACACATCTTGATATCCAAACACCACTTTCATTTGTTTGCACCACTTATCATAGTTTTTTCCATCAAGAATTGGAAGATTTTCAAGGAAGTGTCCATTTAATAGATTCGGCATGATCACAACCTTTCTATAAAAACGACGGTTGGAAACTGATTTAAGATCAGAATTGATCTTGCACTTACATACACTCACAATGAAGGAGATGAATGAATGACTATATTGAGAAAACTTTAGAAATGAGAAAATATTGATGATGTAAAATGCACACACTTTATTTCATAGCATCATTGGTATTTATACACACACTATCTCATAGCTTGTATCACTTAGTTAGCTACAACATAATAGAATTAGTAAACTAACTACTAACTAATTATTACTAACAAAGACTAACTGAATTGACCATTTCAACAAATATAACATATATAATAGTAGAGTATATATATATTATAATATTATATTAATATATGTTAGAAAAAGGAAGTTGAAAATAGTAATGTGCCTCTTATTTTGTATCTTAGTGCTAGATTGCCGGCGCCAATTCTGCACATCACTTTTTATGAGTTAATCCGCATGTGAGAATAAAAGTTAAGGATTGGGTTCTAATTTTTTTATTTTATGAAATATTTTGATTTTTCTATGTTCTAATCTGTAAAACAAAAAGTACATGTTATAATAGTATTAAGTTACACAAAATATTAAAAAGTCATAACAATTAACAAGTCAAAATAATGTGAGAAGAGTTTGTGTCGTCACTCCATTAGTATCAAATTAGAAAGCAGGATGATAACTCAAACTCAGATAACAACAATGTCCCTTTTTAACTATTTCTTTTTTTCTGGAAACAGTGTTGTTATGATTAGTAAATCAATTTTAATTTTTAGGAGTGTTTAGGTTCTTTTATTAATTTTCAATTTATTTAGATATATACACACATTTGTATTTTACTTTCAATTTTGTTTTATTAACAATCATATTATTATTATAGTGAGCATTATCGAAAAATCATCCACCATTAATGATGCATATTTTAATAGAAAAGTTAATGAAACTTGTCAACATTGTCGTATGTCACACAAATAGTAGATACTACTAAACAACTGTCCAAAGTTTCTAGAGTAGAAGAAGAAGTCAACATCTCTTTATTACATAAGGATCTAAAAAAATGTTGTTCTATTTGACAATATTATGTTGACCAACGTGATAAGATTCACATAACTTACATAAGAGTCGGACCATATCAACCTACAAATTAAATATAATATTTCCATCTTTTAATTTTGATATTTATTGACGACACTTTCAAGCTTCTTGGTTTAAAAAATTCCCAAGTTGGTTAGAATATTCACCTCAAAAGGATGTTGCATTTTGTTTGCCTTGCTACTTGTTCAATAACAATCATGGTGATCGAAATGATAGAAGAAATGCTTTTGCAGAAGTAGGATTTAGTTACTACTGCATTTTATTCAAATTTGACATTGATTGTGAATGTTGTGATTGCATCTCCTAAGAGACATGGCCAATTGTAGGTTGTTCAAGCAACAATCATAACAAATTTGATTGACAATGATCATATTGAAACAGGTAGTGGATTGAATCTCACGTAAACTCAGTTAGAAGCCTATTATGAATGTTTTTGTCAAGGATTAGTGAAAATAAGCAAATATTTAACTTATCCTTTGATTGATTGTTTAATTCGTTTGATATTGATTCTTTCTGTTTCAACTGCTACAAGTAAAAAATTATTTTTTGCTATGAAGATTGTGAAAAATAAACTAAGAAACAAAAATGGAAGATGATTTTTTAGCTGATTGTTTTATTACATACATTGAGAAAAGAATTGTCGAAAATTTTAATACAAATTCAAATATTGATGAATTTTATGATATGAAGGAATGGCATGCCCAACTAAAATAAACAGTTTGATGTATTTAACTACTTTTTATTGAATGTTTTTAAATATCTTTTACTACGTATATTAAATTATTACAATTTAATATTATTATTACATTTGTCGGTCCCCATCTCATCAATTCTTGAACCCGTCGTTGCTTGGGACGTAACACATGATAACCCTTGTACCTCAATAAGCTAAAACTGCAAAAGAGTGGATCTAAAACAAGATGATAAAATCTATGATAGGTAGGTGGAATAATAACACCAATCACACTACCTATACATAGGGGTGGACAAGAATGTCTGGCTCGCCCGAAACCGACCGGTCCGAGGCCCAAAAATCTCATTCGGGTGGGGGAAGTCAAGTGAAACGGGTAGGTGGATGTGGAAAGCAGATTGGACTGATTACATGCGGGCAGGTTCGGGTTGTGAAAATTGGACCAATAATAACCAAATTCGACCATAGATATATGAAAAATTTACCATGTACCCCCATAATTTTTTCAAAATTACCCACTATTTTTTTTTTTTTTTACTATTTCACAAAATCCAGAGTTAAGTTCTTTTTTCCACCATTTCATCATTTTCGGAGCCGTAAAAAACATTCCCTTGTAAGTGCAAGTTTTCCGGTAGCTTCTGGAAAACGTTTTTGAAGATTTCTGGTACCAGGCCTGTTTATGGGAAAAAAAATTTCAAGTTTTTCGGTACAGAAGATTAATACCGAAAAACTTTAAACAAAGATTTCCGGTACAGAAAGGAAAAAGTGTGTACCGGAAAACTTCATTCACAAGTTCTCCGGTACACAAGGTGGTTCCGCAAAACTTCATTCACAAGTTTTCTGGTACACACCTATTTATTTAATTTTTTTTAAGTTTTTTGAATTTTATTAATTTTTTTTAAATGTTAACAGATATGGATAAACCGCTACTATTATTGAATAAAACATGCGTCGATACTATAAATATTTTTGACATAGTTCAGGTATGAATAATTATAATTAATATTAATATTGTAAAAATATATTATTGTGATTAATTATAATTTATTTTATTTCAGATATTTGATACAAGGGATGTTGTTGTGAATTGGGCTAAAGAAATTGGTATAAAAAATAAAGTTACTGTTATTATTAGAAGATCAGATATAGAGACAAGAGAGAAAGAAAGGATAAATTAATTAATATTAGATTGTGACAAAGGAGGAAAATACAAGTGTGCTGCTAGTTCAACTCAAAGTTCAACAAAAAAGTGTGATTGTCCTTTTAAGCTTAGATCAAAACCATTAAAAGATGGTTCAGGATGGACAATTAAAGTAGTTTATGGAGTTCACAACCATGAATTACCTGATACTTTGGAGGACATGTATTTGTTGGACGCTTAGATAAAGAAGAAAAAAAGCATGTTCATGACTTAACAAAATATAATGTTGCACCGAGACACATATTACTCTCATTGCAAGACCGAGATAAGAACAATGTTACTAAGATCTCACAAATATATAAACAAAGGAGTATGATTCGATTGTAGGTGAGAGGTAATAGAACAAAGATGCAACACTTATTCAAGTTAGTTGAAGATGCAAAATATGTGTATTGGAATAGAAAGCGTGAAAACTCTGATGTTATAAGAGATATTTTTTGGGCGCATCCAAATTCAGTGAAGTTGTTGAATTTGTTTCCGATTGTGTTGATTATGGACAATACCTATAAAACCAATAAATACAGAATGTCATTACTTGAAATTGTTGGTATGACATCAACAAAGAATACATTTATAGTTGGAGTTGCTTATTTGGAATGTGAGCGGGAAGAAAACTTTTGATGGGCATTAGATAGGCTAAGAGATCTATTTGTTACACAAAACAAATTTCCTCAAGTAATTATGACAGACAGAGATCTTGCGTTAATGAATGCAGTTGTATTGTATTTCCACATGTTGTTAATTTTCTTTGTCGATTTCATATCGACAAAAATGTTGGAGAAAAATGCAAGCAATATGTCTTAAAGGATAGAGAAGAGTCGGTATTGAATATGTGGAAAGACATTATGTATTGCAGTGATGAAAAATGGTATATCATGCGCTTGCACATGTTTGAGCAATCATGTGTCGATAATAAAGTGTTTGTTGATTATGTGAAAGAAACTTGGTTGACTCCTCATAAGGAAAAGTTTGTTGAAGCATTGACAAATCAAGTGATACATTTGGAGAACAAACGACTAACAGGTATGTAATGTGACTCTAAAACTTTGATTTTGTAATTTTATTATATATTGTTGAATTGCTCAATGGTGACAATTTATATGTAATGATACGGTTCAGTCAACTCACTGGACACATAAAATAATGATGGAAAATAGCATGTGTGATATGTGTAAATGTTGGGAGGCTATGAACAACATGATAAGGTTGCAACATAAAAAAATCAGGGACTCGTTTCCGAAAAGTTTCTATGATGAAGATCATGAACACATAAATCCATTTTATCAGAGATTGAATATATATGTATCAAGAGAAGCTCAAAAATGTATTGCTGAAGGATACGAGAAAGTTGAGTGGGTGGGTATTGACAAATCTGTATGTGGGTGCTCTCTCAAAAGGACATATGGGTTACCTTGTGCTTGTGAATTGAGACAATATAAATTGATGGGTGAACCAATTCCTCTAGATTTTGTGCATATTCAATGAAGAAAATTAAGCATGGAATGTGAACTCACCCAAGACACAGAAGATGGATCAGAGTTGGATATGTCTACGGAGATGAATGCCTTATGGAAACGCTTTCGATCACTTGATGTTATAGGAAAACGAGTGTTCAAGAGTAATGTGCACGAGCTTGCTTTTCCAACTACAAGTTCAATGTGTCCACCACCTGAAAAAGTCAAAACCAAAGGACGAGTGAAGAAGAGTAAGAGTAAGAAGCCGGATGGATATGATGTATATCGAGACCCTTCTTACTTTGAGCATGTTAATGCAACATATTATGAAGATATTGGTTCCCAACCATCTCAGTCATCAAAGAAGAGACATGCCTCTTAATCAAAGAAACAACCCTCTAAGTTGTAACATCCTAAATTTCATAATCAACTATTTTATTAATTAAATAAAATTTTAAAGAAATTAATTTGGTGTTAAAATTATTTTAGAATATATGTTGATTAATTTTATGATTACTTCTCCTTATATGTGTGAGTTTCTTATGGTTTGATAATCGTGTATATATATATATATATATATATATATATATTTGATTTAATGAGTAATATAAATTATAAATATTATGTTTAGTTATTTAATTTATTTTTAAAAATATAATGGTATTTTAGCAAAAGTATTTTAGAGGATAAGATTTTTGAGTGAGTTTACATGTAAATTTGCATTAGATATTAGTGGTGATATTTTTGTGTGCATTAAACTATATAATAAATATGTGCATAGTTATCTTTTAATTATTTAAGACTATTTCCTATTTTAATTGTTTGTTTTATAAATAATTGTCTTAAGATAGTTGTAATATTGTGATTAATTTCTTTATTTCTATATATTTTTTATGATATGATAGTTTTATACGTATTTATTGAGGTTTAGTAATAAATATAAATTATTTATATTAAATTTAATTATTTTATCATTTTAACTATTCTATAAAGATGGTAGTATCTTTATGTAATTGTTTTGTAAAATAGTATAGTAATAATTGTAGTTAATATTGTAAATATAAGAGATTTTGTTATTAATGTAATTTAAAATAGTAATTACTTAAATTACTTTTTATAAATATTAGTTTTGAAATATTGGTAATACGTTAGTAATGAAATTGTGTTAAAAAAAATTAATTTTGGTAATTGTTGGTTTTATTTAAAATAATAATAATAATAATAATAATAATAATAATAATAATAATAACAATAATAATATTTTCCTAGTTCTATTCCTCATTTAGGCCCAACACTAAGAAAAGAATATTGAAACCCTAGCCACTACTACAAACCCTATTTTACAAACCCTTTATAAATAAAATTCTGTAAACAGAAAGAAATACCAAAATCCTAGCCACCATCACCTCCTCTTTGTCAACATCAAAAGCTTAGAACTTCTTTTCCTTGTGAACGACTTTGTAGGGATTAAAGCTTTGTATTAGGAAGAAAAGCGGCCAAGGTAAGAGTTTTTCCCCACACAAATTATAGTTACGCCGTTGGTTGAATGACATGAAATAAATAATCGTGATTACTTGTGTTTTAAAAGAAATAAATGTAGTCTAATAGACTAAAATAATAAAACCCCATTTTGTTGAGATTGAATTGTAATATTTGACTTATATGTAGTAAAGTATGAAATTTTATGCTATATGTGATAAAATTTTAACTCTTATTATGTATATTAGTTGGAGTGTGAATCTTCTTGTTATATATGTTAAAGTGTTAATTTTTTATGGCATATATGATATCAAATTTTTATCATTATATGTATGTGGTGAAAGTCATAATTTTTATCATTATTTGTCTATGAATATGTGATACTCATTATATGAATGTGTGTATGTGTTCTGAATGATATGTGAATAAGATGTTGATAAAATAATTTATATTTATTACTAAATCCCAAGTGTAAATAAGGTGTTAATTTGTATATTTAATATGTCAATAAGGTAGTATTTATTGGGATTTAGTAATAAATATAAATTATTTATATTAAATTTAATTATTTTACCATCACTTTATTCACACATCATTAAGAACAGATACACACATTCATATCATGAGTATCACATATTTATAGACAAATAAGGATAAAAATTATGAGTTTCACCATATACATATAATGATAAAAATTTGATATCATATAGGCCATAAAAATTAACACTTTAACATATATAACAAGAAGATTCACACTCCAACTAATATACATAATAAGAGTTAAAGTTTTATCACATATAGCATAAAATTTAATACTTCACTACATATAAGTCAAATATTACAATTCAATCTCAACAAAAATAGGGTTTTATTATTTTAGTCCATTAGACTATATTTATTTCTTTTAAAACACAAGTAATTACGATTATTTATTTCATATCATTCAACCAACGGCATAACTATATATTTGTGTGGGAAAAAACCCCTACCTTGGCCGCTTTTCTTCCTAGTACAAAGTTTTAAGTCATACAAAGTGTTCACAAGGAAAAGAAGTTCTAAGCTTTTGATGCCGAAAAAGAGGAGGTGATGGTTGATGGTGGCTAGGATTTTGGTATTCCTTTCTGTTTACAGAATCTTAATCATAAAGGGTTTGTGAAATATGGTTTGTAGTAGTGGCTAGGGTTTCAATATTCTTTTCTTAGTGTTGGGTTAAATGAGGAATAGAAGGCGGAAAATATTATTATTATTATTATTATTATTATTATTATTATTATTATTATTATTATTATTATTATTATTATTTTAAATAAAACCAACAATTACCAAAACTAATTTTTTTTAACTCAATTTCATTACTAACCTATTACCAATATTTCAAAACTAATATTTATAATAAGTAATTTAAGTAATTACTATTTTAAATTACATTAATAACAAAATCTCGCATTCACAATATTAACTACAATTATTACTATACTATTTCACAAAATAATTACATAACAATACTACCATCTTTATATAATAGTCAAAATGATAAAATAATTAAATTTAACATAAATAATTTATATTTATTACTAAATCATAATAAATACGTATAAAACAATCATATCATAGAAAATATATAGAAATAAAGAAATTAATCACAATATTACTTCTATCTTAAGACAATTATTTATTAAACAAACAATTAAAATAGGAAATAGTCTTAAATAATTAAAATATAACTATGCACACATTTATTATATAGTTTAACGCACACGAAAATATCACCACTAATATCTAATGCAAATCTACATGTAAAATCACTCAAAATTTAATTCTCTAAAATACCATTATATTTTTGAAAATAAATTAAATAACTAAATATAATATTTATAATTTATATTACTCATTAAATCAAATATATATACGATTATCAAACCATAAGAAACTCACATATATAAGGAGAAGTAATCATAAAATTAATCAACATATATTCTAAAATAATTTTAACACCAAATTAATTTCTTTAAAATCCTATTTAATTAATAAAATAGTTGATTATGAAATTTGGGATGTTAAAATTCTATCCAACTTAAAAAAATTTCGTCCTCGAAATTTTTAATGATGAATAAGCAAATTATCATCTAAATTACCATAATCAAGATTGAAACTTAGTCTCTAAAGATATAATAAAGATGCCGAATGTATTCATAATTTATTTAAGTACAACATATCATAAATCACTTTGCATAGCATGATAGGGATTATACCATGAGTTAACAACACATATCACATGTAATTTAATATTAAATAATATTGATAGGTTCTATTTATTTTTAAATAATAAATTTAGAGGATGTTACATTAGTCATGTCAATCTTCAAAACATTTGTTCTAGAAACAATTTCCTGATGTTATTCAGCCATACATTGATGGCATATTTGATGTGGCAGCGGATGGAAATTGTGATATTCACGCTATTGCATTAGTGTTTGGACACGATGAAGAGATTCATTGAAGATATTCGGCTTAGGTCTTCAACCTATGGATAAATGGTTGTCCATATCTGATATAGGTTACGTGATAGCGGCAACATATAATATTATTCTTGTCACGTTCGGTCAGACATTTTCAATGACTTTCTTTCCTATGAGGGATTCACATTCAGGATCGACAAAAAATGATCGTATTTTTTGTATTGGTTTTGTTGATGGAAATCACTAGGTTTTGGTAATTATTTTCTTCTGTTTTAATTTTTTTAAATAATCAAATGAATTTTTGAAATAATCAAATGATCTTATTTTGCAGTTATAGATGAAAGATGTATTTCCAATGTCAGACATTGCACTAGGTTGGGAACAATATGGCACCAATGAAGCAACTTCTTGGGCAATAGCATATACATGGCGTCTACAACACTGGGGGTATTTATTAGGTTGTTTGCCACGTGTTACCCTAAATCCACCTAGAGAACCCGTAGTAGATGCAATGTCATTAGATGAAGCTTAATGTTTTAAAACTGATACAAAATCACTTGTTATTAATTAATTTTAGTTTATTGTCATTCGATTTCATCTTGTAATTTATTTATAATGCATAAAGTGTTTATAAAAAGCAACCGACATAACAATAATGCATAAAGTGTTTATAAAAAGTAATCGACATAACAATAATGCATAAAATTATTACTAGTAACTAGTGTGATTATGCGATAAATACAAAGCTATATAAAAGTGAATATACATCATCATCTGGACTAGCTTCATGTTCATTCAACCCCTGCTGTATAGGATCACTGATATGTTGTAGGGTAGGTGGCAGCTGTGAACTAGAAGCATATGCACTGATGGCCGACACACTATAATATGGGACCTAGGTACACCATCTAGTCGCACCAGCAGTGGATGAGACACCTAATAGAACCACTCCAAATATCTATCTTGACACTCAGATGGATATGTAGCTGGAAGAAGCTTGTGAAATATCTCTGTGACTGGCGTCACATATCCCAATCATTCCACATCTACATCAAATGATCTAGAAGGATTTGGAGGTGACGGTGATGAAATATATTGGATATATCCGAATTGTCTCAAACACCTCTCTGGCAGATATTTCACTACAGTGCTGTATAATCGGAGTTCACCAATATAGAGCATGATATCATCAAAGGGAATGAAACCCCTATGATTCTCCCATGGTCTCCACAAAACATCTGCAGGTGTCAATGCGTCAATGATTACGTCTATACTCATGGACCTTGTGCTTGCCTTGTTTGTAGCATCATCTATTCATTCAGGCAAAAACATTCCACGCTAGCACCCTGGTCACCTCTATTACAAATATTTGAAAAATATTAGTAAATCCAACGTTGTTGCAATTAAAAATAAATATATTAATGATAATAAAAAAATTAATAATTAACATTAAATAATAATTAAAAAACTAAACATAAAAATAAATAAATAAATAAATTATATACATAAAAATTAATAATAAACATAATATTTAATAATTTAAATTAAATAAATAAATGATACGTGAAGTAGCGTCATATATCCACCTAGTTGTTTGGTGTCATAACAGTAGACATCTGAGAGGTAGTCATAAAGGACTATGAGTGCAGCAGTACCCTATGCGTATTTATCTGTACCGTCTAAGTGTCTGAATAATGGAAGATACTTCGCATCAACTAGAGTATGACTCTTATCAGCGAAAATAGTACTCCCTACTAAATTCAACAGATACGCCCTAGCAGCACAATCAAATATCTCTGCTGCACAATGCCTTATGAAGACCTATTTCAATCAATCTAGTCTATAATGCGCACCTCTGGTCTTTTTGGTCTCCTCCCAGATATCTTCCACGGTCACTCCTAATAATGTCATGGCAAGACTACATGTCATTACTCTATCTACATCGGGTGGACTGTAGAACTCACCCCTAATTGAAAATCCTAGAAGATTGGCAACATCATCCAAAATAATCGTCATTTTACCAAATGGCGTGTGAAATGTCGATGTCTCAGAATGCCATCTTTTCACAAACACATAAATCAGGTTGTAGTCGATCATCTACAATCCTGACAAATTCAATCCCGTTGTAATGGATTCAATCCTGACAAATTCACCCAGTTCTCTATGGGTCGCGGGAGTACTGGCAGGGTAAATTGTTGCATTTTCTTTCCATGCGCACCAATTTTCAGCAATGGTCGCTCTTGTATACAAAGAAAATATATGACATTAAAATTAAATATAGACCAAAAATAATAATTAATTTAAATATTTTTAATGCACTAAAAATAATAATTAATTTAACATACCTGACCAAACCATAGTCTAGCTGAAACATGATGACGATATCGTGTAAGGATGGACAAATCATAAGATCCTCCATGATACCGTGTGAGCTCACCAGGTCCCTGAGCTCCATCATGCCCCTCCTTCATATGCTCTCCCTCATGAGCAGGTGCAGCCTCCTCCAACTCATGCACATCCACCTGCTTATGTACCTCCTCCTCCTCATGCACAATAAGATGCTTCTCATGCTGATAGATAGTCACATCTGATAGATAGTCACATCTGGGATAAATCCATGATCATGATCTCCCTCATCACCGTCTTCAATTATCATTCGTTTTCTTCTCCTTGAAGTTGTCGGTCGAATCCTCTCTAAAGGATTCATCACGGATGATGTAGAAGTATTAGTGTCATATGTAATTCGTATGATTTTGTCGTCTCTTCCTTGTGAGCCCACTAAAAAATTAAAAAATAAAAAGAAATAAATCACAATTAGTTATAAAATTATAATTAATTAAAATAAAATAAAAATTAAAGAAAATAATAATATAACTTCCAGGGAACTTGAGTTTCAAGTTCTCCGGTAACTACCGAAAATGTTACACCTCAAGTTTTCCAGAAGTGGCTTATGTATCGGAGATGTTCAAAAAAGATTTCCAGAAAAAGTCTTTGTACCGGAGAAGTTCAAAAAAGATTTCCGGAAGAGGCCTCTGTACCAGAGAGGTTGAAAAATGTTCTTCGAAAGATAATAATATAACTTCCAGGGATCTTGAAGTTCAATTTCTCCGGTACCAGAGATGTACCAGAGATGTTCAAAAAACATTTCTGGAAGAAGCCTCTGTACCGGCGAAGTTCAAAAAAGATTTCTAGAAGAGGCTTTTGTACCGGAGAGGTTGAAAAAACTTCTCCAGAAGATAGCTTATGTACCAGGAAACTGGAACAAAGTTTTTCGAGTGTATGTTGTGTACCGGAAAACTTGTACTCAAGTTCTTCTGAAGTTTAGAAAGAAAAAACTCACTTTTGAGTTCTGGAAAGCTTGAAATGAGAAATGATAATTTTTTTAGAGTTTTATTATTTTAACGAGGGCAAAAACATCATTTTATTGCTTATTTGGGGGTATAGGTATAATTAGGGGGTATGGGGTAAACTTTTCTAGATATATGTGAATGGAGTTTAGGCTACTAGTAAGTAATAGGCCCAAGAGCACCACACCCAAGAGACCCAACATATAAAATTATAGTAACAAACCTAACCCTAACTCTCTCATACCGCCGCCTACTAATACTCCTTCCCTCTTGAGCCATCGTTTCCACTTTCAAAATGAACCAAGCTAGGCTCTCCCTTCTCTTGTTCGTTCAGTTCTCTATGTGTCTCTCATTTTCACATCTTTAATCGTCTTGATTTCATGGTAAAATAACTTACTCCTTGTTTTTTTAGTGATTTTATTTAATCTTTTTTTCTCTTCAAAATTAGCGATTTCTTTTCGAGCAACATATTTGACTAACATGTATTTTTATTTTTAATTTCAAAGATTTGTAATCATACAAACTTGATGGAGTAAAGGAAGGGTTACAATCACACGTCAACACAGTATTGTTAAGTCTTTTATGCTTATTGATTGTTATTTTTAGGGCTTGGATGTCTTATTACTTTCGGTATATGGGATTTGGTTTAAGTTTATGGTTTCTGTGTTTTGGTTTAAGATTTAGGGTTTTAAGTTTTTGATTTTTTGCTTTCACCATTTATCTAATCTACTGATTAGAGTCATGTTTAAGATGTTCTTGTTTTTTCAATCTATGTTTTTTATGTTTTTATAATATGTCTATATAGATGGAATAATTTTTATGAATAGAAATTACATATATAATGATGACAATAATAAGTTGATGTAGTTTGTAATCTTGAATCCTTCTAATTTGGTCCTAAGATTTATTTGTTTCCTGAACAAAGAGATATTATGGTCTTCACAATTATTTTTTAACATGTTTTCTTTCTTACTATTCTAAATTCTAATTTTAAATATATTTTATATGCAGGTTGATGGATGTGCAGGTTGATGGTTGAAGTGAATCACATTTTTTTAAGAACTTAATATTTTATTTGTGAATTTAAATTGATATGTTGTACAATTTAAAGTTTAAATCTTGTGTTGTTGATGTATGGTGTCATGTTTCATTTTTCAAAACTCATTAGCAAGGTAAAAATGGGATAAAATAAATCTGATAGATAAATAATCATTTTTAAAGTGAGACTAAATTATACTAAGTTAAAAGGATACTATTTGTATAGTTTATAAGTTCATTGCTCATAGGAAAAATGGAACAAAAATAGTCTAAAACTGAAGAAATTAATTAATAATTTATTTAAATAAAATCAACAACTTAAAATATAAAAATGCTTATTAACGTTTAATAGGCCAATAGTGTTTGAAGACCCAAAAAAAATTCGTTTAATGCACTCAATTTTGCAAAAAAAAAAAAAAAGTTAAAACTTGAGAAATTTAAAATGGCCCAATAATAGTCCAACCCGAATCTACCCATCCGAAAACCCGCATAACCCGAGATCCGCACAAACCCTATATCTAAATGGTCGAAAACACGCCTTAGAACACCACCCGCAGTTTTGGACGGATATGGAATTTGGACCTAAAACCGCTCGTAACCACCCGTTTTCCAGCCCTACCTATACCAATTAAATATAACCCACTAAGAAGACAAAGGTGAGTTGTATAGTCCACCACTAGGCAAATATATCTTTAATAATCAACATAAAATTTACTTAAATTTAGTAATTAAAAATAACGCATTCAATGCATGATTGCACTATCAAACCCATTATCAATATTTTTCATTAATCACCCATGAAGTCCCTAAACAAATTATTAATATATCACATAAACTTAAAAAACATTCAATGTTATTATTATAGTACTTAGTGGATGTCCACTTCCACTACCTTCCATAACCATAAAGACCCAACCTTGAGACCATGCTCTGATAACAATTGAAGGTGCAAACACGAGAAAGGGGGTTGAATTGTGCCTGTCAAAGTTAATAATTTTTTCCTAATTTGATGAAGGCTGGTTGATATTTATAAATTACTTAGATAAGAAACAATCATGTTCAGAGGCAACAAACAATGAAAGTATAAATAATTGGACACATAGATTTATCCTGGGTCAACACTAACTTGGCTACATCTAGTCCTCTCATTCAGAAGGTTTTAATTCACTAATTCAAATACCTTGAATTACAACGCAGTTGGCCGTCCAAGTCAGTCTTCCCAAATAGTCTAAAAATCCCATACTTTTGAGGAACTAACCATCTTGATCCTACAAGCCAATTCTTATCATAACAACCTAAAAACCTCAGAATTTTGGAACTTTAAGTATTTACTTCTAACTAAGTTGATTATAACAATGACTATCACACTTTAAGAAAAATAGTCAGAAAATATTTCTCATTCGAACAAGTGTTTCTCTCTTTAAACTCTAAGATGAATTTGGAATTTTGAGCTTGAGATCTTCTACTCTTTTATGAATTTTCGATGATCTTCTTCTTCAGCCTTGAGTATCTATTTATAGATAAAATTAGGGCTTCAATTTAGTCCTTGTTTAATTCTGAATTGCATCTTCATTCCTAGTTTGGTCAACAATGATCTTATTCAAAAATAGTTCTAAACAAGATGATTTTTTATAATATGTTCATTAGCCAATTCTATATTTATGAATCTAATCTGAGCAATTGTTCTAGATTGATTCTATTTGTATTTTGTTCATATTGAGTTTGTAAATTCTTCAGATTGATTATGTTCGTATTTTGTTTAGAACGAGGTTGTAAATTCTTTAGATTGGTACTGCTCATATTTTTTTGTAAATAAATCTTGATTATAACACCCTAAACCCAAATTGAAATAAAAAGTAAAACGCACTAGTTTTAAAGAGATTCGCAGCGGTTCCAAAATAGAGTATATATATATATATATATATATATATATATATATTTAAATACTTTAAGGTTCAAGACGTCACACTCACACAAAATGCTTGCATAAAAATTTTCAATAAAAAAAAAATTCTTAATATCGAATATAGTTGATGTTCATTAAATAAATACTTTTGATATAAAAGCAAGTTCTAAGCTTAGAGACAATTAATTTCTACCTCTGAATAACCGATAAAAATAACACAATTGATCAATCAAATTTACAAAAATCTAAATTGTTCATAACTCAACAAAATACGAAAAATTACTCCCACCCAATATCACCTATTAAGAGCGTGGATCCCCAATCGATAACCTGAAATAACTGCGCTCTCGCAAGCGCCAAACACAAGCAACGAGGGGTGAGCTTCGAAAACATGTAATAGTTTAAAATAACTGAGAAGAACACGTAAAAAAAATATTAAACACCGTATCATATCAAATCACAACCAACAAGAATAATCAAGGTAAAACATTGATACAATCCACAACATCAAGTAAGTAAATACACAAATCAAGTAATGTTATGCATGCTCTTATACTCTAGACTCCTCCTCTTTCATTGGTACCATTCTAACTCTGAAGTACTTGGTTAGGAGGCTTGATACTATGCCACCACGCAAGTGGATGGACAATTCAAATTGGCCGTGTCTTCATAGATCCCCTCAACTCAACCCGAGACACATATACGCGACAGTGGAGGTAAACGTGTGTTGCATGGTAGCTGCCGACATTTGAAGTGCTACCTCTAAGTCACTTAGGAATTCCCCACCCGAATACCTCCAAGGTCTAACAATCTTGCCCTAAGGCTCAACAGCAGACCGCCACGATCAGGCTCATACAGTTGTACTTCCCCATAATCACTAGGCTTGTCAGGCCCTACCTATATGATGACCAAATAATCTCTACTTCAAAAGTTATCAACAACTACTTTCTCCCCTCGTTGTCCTAGGTTACTTACTCCATTAAGAGAACCATCATTGGCATCGTGGGCTGCTCCCATCAACAACCTTGCACTCCTCCACCAGTATTCAGCATCCCCTAGCAACATATACGTGGCATAGCTGACCTTCACTCCAGCCTGGCAGTTAATCATATCAAAGATTTTCTCCACTTCTTGGATCCATTGATCCGCCTTCTCTGAACCCTCATCCCCCTTGAACTTAGGAGGATTGTAACGACGGAAGTCTTCCAACCCTCTTGATTCTGCAGCACGGATCTCTCTTCCCCTCTTTTCAAGATCCCGTTGAGTCTTGGCAGCGGTCTGTGCAGCGACAGAAGCAGCCATGTTGTTCATAGCCTCCGCCATTTGGTCATTCCTAGCGTTGGCTCTCGGAGCGTCATTCCTTCTGGGCGGCATGGTTTCCTATAAGAACCATCATCAAGTAGAGTTTTAACACTACTTCAAATAATTCTAAACTAACGTCCGTCTAACAACACACAATTAAATTGGACTTGACAACTCAAGTCACCTAAACCGACACATGATCAGATAACAACTCCTAACTTATAGGTCGACCTACAATCTATAACCAAGGTTCCACAGCCCCCAAAGAAAACCAAACCTATGCTCTGATACCACAATGTAACACCCCGTTTTTCAAAGCGAGGGTGTATTTTTTTTTTCAAAAGAGATTAAAATAAAACAGAGAAATAAATAAGGTAACACCTTTGGATAAGTAATTAAGTCATTATAATTTTCAAGCAGCGGAACAAGTTCTCAATCCATGAATTAAAAATATTTATATAACAAAAGTAGTACAGTCTTCCAATTTAAAAATAAACGCAACCCAAAAGAAAGACATCTGTTCCCTCTGTGTCAACCTAATCTGATCATTTTACAAAACAACTAAACACCCTGAGTGATCTCCACGCGCCCCGTGGGATCCTCCTAGCGTAGCTCCAATCAAGCATTCCCATCTACATTCCCATCCGTAGGGTACGAACCGGTAGGATCATCCTGGCTCTCCTCTGAGGGCAAAGCCCCACAATAATTGTAAAGGGTCACCAACCAGAAAATAACAGTTAACACATAGCAATTAAGTTTTTAAATGCTCAAAACAACTTTTCAACTAAGCATGCACCTTAACAGGATTTTCCATATGCTAAAAGTTCATATAATGCTTGTCAATTAACAATGAACTCAAAATGAAGTTCTCCAACCATCAAGTAATACATAACTGACCAAAGCATTGATAAATCAATTGAGCAATCGATTATCTAACTCAAAATGAGGACTTTTGCTGAGCCAATCGATTGCCAAATCGATTTGGTCAGTTCTGCTGAGTTTTTGCATGACCAAATCGATTTCTAAGTCGATTTTGTCAGTTTTGCTGAGTCCCTGTGTTGCCAAATCGATTTCCAAATCGATTTTGGCAGTTTTGCTGAGTTCCTGCCTCTCTGCCAATCGATTTCCAAATCGATTTCTTAAAAGATTTTGAAAGACATATTTATACAATCGATTGGCAAACCGATTAGGTTAAAATAGTGGAGTTCCTGCAACTCATCCAATCGATTGGGAAATCGATTTCCCTGACTTAAACGGTTTTCAAAACAAAATGTTAAGTAACCGAGACATTAAGAGATTCCCCATTCTTAACGCCCAGTTAACTTAAACGATTTTCAAAAACAAATATTAAGTAACCGAGACATTAAGAGATTCCCCATTCTTAACGCCCAGTTAACTTAAACGATTTTCAAAAACAAATATTAAGTAACCGAGACATTAAGAGATTCCCCATTCTTAACGCCCAGTTAACTTAAACGATTTTCAAAAACAAATATTAAGTAACCGAGACATTAAGAGATTCCCCCTCCTTAACGTCCAGTTAACTTAAACGGTTTTCAAAACAAAATGTTAAGTAACCGAGACATTAAGAGATTCCCCCTCCTTAACGTCCAGTTAACTTAAACGGTTTTCAAAACAAAATGTTAAGTAACCGAGACATTAAGAGATTCCCCCTCCTTAACGTCCAGTTAACTTAAACGGTTTTCAAAACAAAATGTTAAGTAACCGAGACATTAAGAGATTCCCCATTCTTAACGCCCAGTTAACTTAACGATTTTCAAAACAAATATTAAGTAACCAAGACATTAAGAGATTCCCCATTCTTAACGCCCAGTTAACTTAACGATTTTCAAAACAAACATTAAGTAACCAAGACATTAAGAGATTCCCCATTCTTAACGCCCAGTTAACTTAAACGGTTTTCAAAACAAATATTAAGTAAACAAGACATTAAGAGATTCCCCATTCTTAATTCTCATTTAACTTAAACCAGGGCGTAGTCTCTCACGGACAAACCCCTGTGCAGTCTCTCACGGACAAACACAATTCACCAGGGCGTAGTCTCTCACGGACAAACACATGTGTAGTCCCTCACGGACAAACACAATTCTCCAAGGGACGTAAGTCGTAAACGTACCACCTATCACGGGTCAGTACTATTTACCGAGGTGCCACCTATCACAGGTCAGCACAACTTACCAAACGTAAATCGTAAACGTACTGCCTATCACGGGCCCGTACCGTTTACCAAGGTGCCACCTATCGCGGGTCAGCACGATTTACCAAAACACACATAAGTAAACAAGACATTAAGAGATTCCCCATTCTTAACGCCTAGTTAACTTAAACGGTTTTCAAAACAAACATTAAGTAACCAAGACATTAAGAGATTCCCCATTCTTAATACCGATTTATTTTTCACCAACAAACACACATTAAGTAAACGAGACATTAAGAGATTCCCCATTCTTAATACTCGTTTAACTCTAATGGTTTTCAAATTTCACACAGAACGAACTCAAACGTATTCACAAATTTATTACAAATTCACGCCAAAACACAACAATTCATTTCTCAACAAAATCATTTTCACGACGACATTAAGTAAACGCAGATATTAAGAGATTCCCCATTCTTAGTAGTCATTTAACTTAATGATTTTCAAAACAAAACATTAAGCAAATAGACAGTAAACAAGATATTAAGAGATTCCCCATTCTTAATATACTTTTGACTTAAACGATTTCCACACAAAACATTCAGTAAACAAGACATTAAGAGATTCCCCATTCTTAATACTCATTTACTGAAATGATTTTCAAAAACAAACATTAAGTAACCGAGACATTAAGAGATTCCCCATTCTTAATACCCAGTTAACTTAAACATTTTCCTCAAACGCACATTAAGTAAACCGAGGTATTAAAAGATTCCCCATTTTTAATACTCGTTTAACTCTAATGGTTTTCAAATTCAACCTCAAACATACTTTCCACCCACATCGATTCATTCTTCCACAAAATTCAACCATACACATATCAAATTTCATCAATATCAATTAAGAACACGTCAAAAACAACGAACACAAATCGACACAATCCACTACTCAAACACACAAGTTTCATTTACTCAAAATCATACATAATGAGTTTAAATTCATTTTCCACGAAACATTCATCAATATAACCAAAACCTAACTCTAAGATTTTACCCATAAAGCCTTAGATTATTTTCCCCCCAAATCAACACTTCAACCCTAACAAATTCCTTTCCACACAACCACAGATAAGTCCCTAAATGCAAACTAGAAGTTTGGAAGGAGCCCTTACCTTAACGTTAGCTCTAACGTGCGATTACGGCACCGTGAGT
>NC_021165.2:41339593-41340989 GCF_000331145.2 Cicer arietinum
GTGTGATTTTTGACAAAGAGAAATAAGACGTTTCAATTTACGATTTAGGTTGAGAATGAAAGAGGAGATCACAATGATCACGAATGTGGTCTCAGTTTTCTTAGACAACCATTGTAACGATCGTGGTCGAGCCAAGAAGAAGGAAGAGGAAATGGTTGTTGGCGGCGGTGTATACGAAGAAGAAGAAGGAAGAGGTTCTGGTCTTGTTGTTATTATTTTTCTTCCTTTATTATTATTATTATTCAAAACCTTTGTATTAACTTTACTTTTATTAAAATAAAAATAAATAAGTTTAATTATTAAATATCTAGTTAGTAATAAGGATGACATATTTCACTTTAAAATAATAACAATCTAAAATTAATAAAAAGATATAAATATACTTAATATCCCTATCAATAATTTAAATAAATTATTAAGTCAAACACATGATAAATTATCACACTATAGCAAATACACATGTAAGAAAATCAATCATAATTATTTGTCAACACATATTGTAAACACATGCAATACTAAATTAATTCTTTAAAATCCCATTAGATAAATTAAATAATTCGTTATTAAATTTGGGGTGTTACATTGATCAAATCTTCAAATCTTGACCAAATCTTCTTTTCAACTTGGTCAAAGTTTTTCTTCAATTATAAATCTAAATCAAATCTTATTTTATATTTTCTTCTATTATAAATCTTAATCAAGTCTTATATTAGTTTTTCTTTAATTATAAATCATAATCAAATCTTATTTTGGATTTTTTTTTCAAAAACATGAATCCTTTTTCATAATTTATGATGTCAAATATGTTGTTCTCATAAAATGTTTTTGTTATCTTTAAAATTATATGTATAAAACCAACATTGTTTCAATAGACTCAAAGGCCACTCACCTGAAACCTAGGTACAAAGTTCTCTTCAAAATTATCATTAGTTGTGTGATTCCTAAAGGTGACTCTGTGGACCATGTAAACAAGGACCACAAATACATCATGTGGAATATCTCTTAGAAGGGTTACGTCTATCTTTCTCCAGTAGTCTCTTATAGATAAGTTAGACCAAAATATAAAATAAAATTTAAATTTCTTTATTAGTTGTCTTTTACACCATTTCATAATTATAATAAATACAATTAATTTTAATATTAATGGTTGTGAAAGAATTTAATGTCAATGTTATTTGAATATAAGACACCAACATATATTTTTTATCTTAAATATAAACAAATTTCATTAATTATATCATATTTAATGCTATAATTACATTAAATATTTTTTATTTAATGTAGATTTTATGTTTCAATAACTTTCAATAACTTCTTTTATTTTTATGGAATAAGTTCCATTGAGGGATAATTAATACTAGTTAATGTTTTTACTACTTTGAAACAATTAAATGAA
>NC_021165.2:41341016-41342818 GCF_000331145.2 Cicer arietinum
GATATTGGTTGGTTTGATTTTAATTATAACATATATATATATATATATATATATATATATATATATATTATTAGTATAAAGTAACATATGTATATATATGTTAGAATGGAGGAAAAGAAATGAAAAAAACATAAACAGAGGAAGAAAAAACATGTTCCCCTCCATGCTCGCGAACCCTTCTTCTTTCTTCCTTCTCCCTTGTTTTATTTTCGTTGCTTTCTTTTGCTTCAAGAAAAGGAACCCAAGGCTTTGTGGGTGAGAAGACAAGGATTTCTCAGCTTCATTCTTCCTCTTTGATTCGAAAACGAAGAAAAAACGGTGTTAGGGGTTTTCAAACCGTCAAACACAAACCCCCGCTTTTCTTCTAGATCTAAGCTTCGTTTCGAGAAGAGATAGAAGTGAAAGTTGCTCACCTCCACGCTACGGTGCTAGTGAACTAACTTTGGAAGCGATGTTGCGAGCGGAGATTTTACCGGAATTAATTACGGTGCCATAATCGCGTGTTAGAGCTATCGTTAAGGTAAGGCTCCTTCCAAACTTTTAGTTTGCATTTAGGGACTTATATGTGGTTGTGTGGAAAAGAAATTTGTTAGGGTTGAAGTGTTGATTTGGAGAAAATGAATTTAATGCTTTTATAGGTAAAAATTTAGAGTTGGGTTTTGGTGATATTGATGAGTGTTTCGTGGAAAATGAATTTAACTCATTTATGTGTGATTTTGAGGAAATGAAATTTGATGTGTTTGAGTGGTGGGTTGTGATAATTTTGTGGTTGTCGTGTTTGATGTGTTCATAATTAATATTTATAAATTTTGAGATGTGTTTGTGTGGATTTTGTGGAAAAATGAATTGATGTGATTTGGTGTGAATTGTGGATTGAATTTGAGAATATTTCTGAGTATGTTCTATGTGGAATTTGAAAATCATTAGAGTTAAACAAGTTATAAAAATGGGGAATCTTTTAATATCTTTGTTTACTTAATGTTTGTAGTGAAAATCGTTAGAGTTAAATGGGTATTAAAAATGGGGAATATTTTAATATCTGCATTTACTTAATGATTGTCGTCCGAATTGTTAGAGTTAAATGGGTATTAAAAATAAGGAATTTTTTAATATCTGCATTTACTTAATGATTGTCGTCCGAATTGTTAGAGTTAAATGGATATTAAAAATGGGCTTTTAGTTTGCATTTAGGGACTTATCTGTGATTGTGTGGAAAGGATCTTGTTAGGGTTTGAGTATTGATTTGGGGGAAAATGGATCTAAGACTTTATGGGTAAAATCTTAGAGTTAGGTTTTGGTTATATTTGATGGATGTTTCGTGGAAAATGAACTTAACTCATTTGTGTATGATTATGGGTAAATGAAATTTGATGTGTTTGAGTGTTATGTTGTGTTGATTTGTGTTCGTCGTATTTGACGTGTTCTAAGTTAATACCGATGAAATTTGATGTGTTTTGGTGTGGATTGTGAATTGAATTTGATAATATGTTTTGAGTTGGTTTTGTTGTGAAATTTGAAAACCATTAGAATTAAACGAGTATTAAAAATGGGGAATCTTTTAATATCTCCGTTTACTTAATGATTGTCGTCCGAATTGTTAGAGTTAAATGGATATTAAAAATGGGAAATCTTTTAATATCTGCATTTACTTAACGATTGTCGTGGATAGAGTCAGAGTATGTTCATGCATTCCATAATACATGGCGATTGGATGGACCATGGTGATAGTGGTGACCAGATGGGCCACGAGATGATTCCATGCGATTGTTGGTTCGTCTTATCCTTGCGGGGATTGTCGCGTC
>NC_021165.2:41342865-41345920 GCF_000331145.2 Cicer arietinum
GACCAGATGGGCCACGAGATGATTCCATGGGATTGTTGGTTCATCTTATCCTTGCGGGGATTGTCGCATCGTGTATGGTCTGCGATAGACTGCACATTTTTCATAAATCGTGTTGACCCGTGATAGGTAGCACCTCTGTAATTTAGTACTTCGGCCTGTGATAGACGGTACAATTATAATTTACGGTCCTTCGAGGAGGGTTTTGGTTTGAAATTCCGAGTCCATACATTTTTGCATATACGCATTGCATTAGGGTGCTTGGCACGCGAGTCATGTTTTATTTAAGATTATGATTGAGTCTTTGAACTCAAGTTGTCATGGTGATTGTGTTATAATTGCCAAGTGTGGATGTTTTGGAATTGTTTGTAAGTGTGATTGATTGCAAAACTATTTCGAAACTTATGTTGTCGTGGTGATTGTGTTATAATTGCCAAGTGTGGATGTTTTGGAATTGTTTGTAAGTGTGATTGATTGCAAAACTATTTCGAAACTTATGTTGTCGTGGGGATTGTGTTATAATTTCCAAGTGTGGATGTTTTGGAATTGTTTGTAAGTGTGATTGATTGCAAAACTATTTCGAAACTTATGTTGTCGTGGTGATTGTGTTATAATTGCCAAGTGTGGATGTTTTGGAATTGTTTGTAAGTGTGATTGATTGAAAAACTATTTCGAAACTCAAGATGTCGTGGTGATTGCGCTATAATTGCTAAGTGTGATTGTTTGTATTTATGTGTAAGTGTTGATTGGTTTCAAAACCCTTTAAAAAGCTGAATTTTGCTGTTTTCCTGTTGCTGTCTGATGTGTATTCGAATACAGACAGCTGTATTCGAATACAAACATGTTGTTTTTGCCACTGACTTGCTGTGTAGTCGAATATAAACTGTTGTATTCGAATACAGACATGTTGTTTTGCTACTGACTTGCTGTGTAGTCGAATACAAATGGCTGTATTCGAATACAGACATGTTGTTTTTGCTGCTGAATGCTGAAACATCCTTGGATTCGAATTTTGTTGAATTTTGTTGAAAGCTGAATTTTAAAAAGCTGAATTTTGTTGTTTTCCTGTTGCTGTCTAATGTGTATTCGAATACTGAAAGCTGTATTCGAATACAGACATGCTGTTTTTGCCACTGACTTGCTGTGTAGTCGAATACAAACTGTTGTATTCGAATACAAACATTATGTTTTGCTACTGACTTGCTGTGTAGTCGAATACAGAAGGTTGTATTCGAATACAGACATGTTGTTTTTGCTGCTAAATGCTGAAACAACCTTGTATTCGAATACAAAGATGCTGTATTCGAATACAACAGTGTTGTTTTGTTAAAAACTTCATTTTTCAACCTTGTTTATGCATGTTTGGCATATGGAAACCCTTTTAAGGTGCATGCTAAGTTGAAAGGTTATTTTGTGCATTTAAAAATTAAATGTTATGTGTTAATTGTTAATTTCAGTTGGTGACCCTTTACAACTATTGTGGAAATCTGGGCTTTGCCCTCAGATGAGAACCAGGACCATCCTACCGGTTAGTAACCTGTGGACGGGAATGTAGTTGGACACACCTGACATGAGCTACGTTAGGAGGATCTTGCGGGGCGCGTGAAGATCACTCGGGATGTATAGTTTTTTGTAGAATGATCAGATTAGATTGACGTATAGGGACTAAATGTCTTTCTTTTGGGATGTGTTTATTTTAATTTGGAAGACTGTACCTATACTAATATTGTCATCTTGACATTTTATTATTGATGGGTTCCATGTACCACTCTTTGATGTGTAAATACTTTGGATTCGTATTTCAAAAACTATTCCGCTGCTTGTAAATGTTGTTGACTTTTGTCGTTGTGTTACGACTTAAATATTTATCCAAAAGTATTTCCTTATTTATTTCTTTTTTTTTTTAAAAAAAAAATACACACGCGCTGTTCAAAATCGGGGTGTTACAGTAGTGGTATCAGAGCTTTGGTTTTGGATTTCTTCGGGGCTATGGATGTTGGACTTTAGTCCTTGAATCCTAATTTTGACATAATTAACAAACATACAATGTTCAAACATCATATGATAAATCTAACATTTTAATTGAGCAAGATTTCAGGAACAACAATTCAATCCTACACACTTGATACAAATTGCTTGGAACACAAGAAATCAACAAAAGTTGATCATTAACTGAGTAAATCGATTGGGAAATCAATTTCATAACAAGGGTGTAAGGAAACATAACTGTTTGTGATTGTATAATCGATTAGGCAATCGACTGGCACAATTAGAAATGAAAATTGCACAAGTCAGTGGCAACCTGTTTTACAGGCTAATCGATTGGCAAATCGATTGTACACATCACAAAGTAAAACTGATTGAAACCAATCGACTGGCAAATCGATTGATCAAGTCACAGTGAGAATCCAATTTCTAGGGTAATCGATTGGCAAATCGATTGCTTAGATAATATTTGAAAAATAACTTGACCTGTGACAAACACAATCGATTGGACAATCTATTGTGTGAATTTCAATCATGTTAAGTTTGGTTGCAATCGATTGGGAAATCGATTGAACTAAATATCAGGTAAGAACTTTTCAGGCAAATACAAACAAATCGATTGGCACTTCGATTAACATCAAAATAGCTAAGTCACTGTCTTGAACACAATCGATTGGCAAATCGATTGAAAGAACCTTTTTGAAATCACAGTGAACTTTGAGCTTGTGGCCAAATCGATTCTGAGTATTTGTAAATCGATTATGAGACTTAATAAATCGATTAAGAAATCGATTGGTGTGATTTTTACTTTGAACAAAACACCTACAATCGATTATGAAATCGATGCATATAAGTCTGAACATAATTTACTGAAAAAAGTTTGTTTAAAGAATCGATTGGCAAATCGATTGGCTTATGTAGTTTCAAGATTCAAGAAAAACAAGACACGGGATAATCGATTGGCAAATTGAATGGACCTGTTTTATAACTTTAATGAATCGATTGGCAAATCGATTTATTAGTTGGTTTTCAAAAACTATATAAACTGTTTTCAATCAAACTCTCATTAACA
>NC_021165.2:41347025-41350649 GCF_000331145.2 Cicer arietinum
GCTATTGAGTCAAGAGGATTGAAAGATTTTCGTCGTTACCATCCTCCAAAGTTCAAGGGTGATGAGAACTCAGAAAAAGCTGATCAGTGGATTCAAGAAATGGAAAAGATCTTCGTAATGACGGATTGTCAGGCAGAGTTGAAGCAAATCGTGACGGCATGGAATTTATGAAATGGTTCCAAGGACACATAAGCTATGTGTTGGTGTTAACTCGAAGATGACGAGTATGGATGGATTAACATTAGACTAATAAGGGATTTCAAGTAAAGATCTAAGTGGAGGATTTTTGTTAAGAAAAGTATTAGATGTTTTCCTTGTAGATCTCAGGATGAGACTGGATGAAGTTTGATAATGTCAAAGAGATGTGAACATCATGGAATTGTTGGGAAGACGAGGCTTCCTTTTGGAATAACATTTTGGTGCTTAGGTGTCCAGGAAGAGGCTTGTATTGAAGTTAAGGGGCGCTGCACATTAAGGGTGAATACTACCTTGGTTAGATAAAGTACACTTTGAGGAATAGTCGATACCTTTAGGGGTAAGGTCGAACATTCGAGTTAAACTAGATTCGTGACACATATTATTAAGTATGAATCTCATGACGATTATAGGATTGAGGATATATATTCCTTCAAGAAGTGACAAATCTCAGTGTGGATTAAGAGATAGATAGTATGGATAGTGATTTTGGGATGAAACTATAGATGCGTGAGTGTGAATTTTAAGCGATGTTCGGAAAAACATAAGGAGTTAAGCCTTGATGTATTAAACCCTATGTTACCATTATGTGGAATTTGAAGTATCAAGTACGAGAATACTTCGAGATTGTAGTAATGTAAGTTTTGAGAGTCTATTAATGGATGAAAATTACTAAGAGGATGTTAATATTTTGATAAGTCGGAGGGATTATTTGAGATTTAATTTGGGACCATGAGATGGTTGATTTTTAACTTGATGATTTAAAATCCACAAGGTTGGATGGAGGACCAAGTAATGCTTAAAACTTTCATAATCGAAGGAGTTGAGGCAGGCAAGTGATAAATAATTCATGTTAAGGATGGAAGTGTTTGGAGATTTTGAGGATCAAATTTTAGAATCCTATTAAATGATAGAAAGTGAAAAAGAAGAGATGTAACGAATGATTTATGATTTAGTTGTTGGTCTTGGGAAATCAAGCGTTGAGATTTAAAATGAGTGTTTTAGTGACTAGATGAACAATGAAAGGTATGTGTGTCTTTGAGATATTTTACTGCAAAATTTATGAGGATGAAGTTATAGATAATTATTTCTTAGGAAATGCTTATGAGGAACGTTTGAGAAATAATTCTTTAGGATGTTCGATTGTTAGGATTCTTTCAGTTTGTATCTCGGTGAAGGTTGAGAAGGAATAAGAATCCATCGAGTGAACCAAATATTGGAAAATGTGCCAAGAAATTTGTTGGAGTAGCACATAGAGATGTAGCTTATGACAATTAAAGATTCAGGAAAGGAATTATCTCACCTATAATTCAGACATTATTATATTAAAGGTATGCCAATGATATAAAGGCATTACTTGAGTGCATGTCATAGGGGTTGCTATTGTGTTCGTCAATCAAAGGAGTTAAATGTTTGTTTGATAAGAAACAATTGAACATGAAATGGAAAAGTTTGGTGGAAATTAGTGATGCTTGATTTATTGAAATCACTATAATGAAGATGTATCAAGGTTCAAGGTAGAAATATAAGGTTTGTATAAATGGAAAAATGATGGAGTAAATATGATGTGTTTGACATGTTGTAATGAAACTATAATCATCAAGCTGTAAAGAAAGGACATGGCGAAGTTGAGAAGCATCAGAATGAATGTTGGCAGTGGATGTAGGAACATTATTTTCGGGTTTGTCCAGAATTGCGAAATGTGTAGGAAATTGATTAGCGAAGCGTTAATTGGAGGTGTTCGGCATGAGACCAATGTAGGTCTTAATCAATGAATGTAATTTAGGTTGAATTTTGTTGGAAACGTGACTCTTGAAATGAAGTACTAAACTGAAAGGAAGTTTGTGTGTCCTAAGTAGTATAGACTTTGGCATGATTTCGAAAATATTTGAGGAAGCTTGGATCACCAGCAGATGTGGGGATAAAATTATTAAAGTTATAATTGGAATAACATACTGGTAAGAACACTACGGTTTGAAGTAGTTGTACGACTAAAGAAAAATCGAGGATTGGTGGACAATGGAGAAATTTAGGAGTTCTTGGTTGTAGTGATTGTTTTGTGCTCAGTGTGTTGGTGTCATACTTAGTGTTTCGGTTTGGTACCAAATGGATGTTTTGTACCAAGTGGATGCAAATGAGGCAATGTGACATAGCTATGGGAAATTGTACTTCGTCGACAGGATCAAAGTTATAGGAAAATAAGGAAAACTCAGTAGACTTTGAGAAGATTGTTGACTGCTTGTACATTAGGATAACCTCAGTTGTAAGTCACAAGAAGCGCTATTACAGTTCGGTTAAGATAGTCTAAGCCACTATCATGGTTGTTGGCTATTTATTGACAAATTGAGGGACTGGTCATCCTTAATCTCTTGTTGATAGTAGACAAGATCATGTTGAATGGAACGGACGAGCCTTACCGACTATGGATGTGTGTAGAGTTATTAAGCACACTATGAAAACGGGTAGACAACACTTTCTTCGAGTAGGTCGAGTGAAACAAGTTGTGACTTGTATGTTGAATTTGAGTACAAACCTAGTGTGGATGGTTACTCGTACTTTAAGTTTTGAGGACGAAACTAATTTTAGGGGGTAGTAATGTAAGACCCTTAATTTTTAAATCCTAAATTATACAATTTTAGGGTATTTGTGTTGAATTTCTTAGGCTTTTAGCCATTTTTTTGGTATTTAGTGAGTTAAATGCCAAAAATATATTTTTGAAAATTGGATTAGAATTAGTTGTCGGAAAATAATTTATTTACGTTGCGAATAATTTAATACCAGACAGTTTTGTTAAAAATATCACTCGTTGATGAAAATTATCTGTCAATTGAGTTGTGACGAGACTAGATATTTTTATCAAAATGATTTAGGATATTGGTTGGTTTGATTTTAATTATAATATATATATATATATATATATTATTAATATAAAGTAACATATGTATATATATGTTAGAA
Source organism: Cicer arietinum (assembly GCF_000331145.2). Classification (NCBI taxonomy): domain Eukaryota; kingdom Viridiplantae; phylum Streptophyta; class Magnoliopsida; order Fabales; family Fabaceae; genus Cicer; species Cicer arietinum. The sequence continues at coordinate 41,350,179 of NC_021165.2, forward strand.
TGGAGGAAAAGAAATGAAAAAAACATAAACAGAGGAAGAGAAAACACGTTCCCCTCCATGCTCGCGAACCCTTCTTCTTTCTTCCTTCTCCCTTCTTTTCTTTTCGTTGCTTTCTTTTGCTTCAAGAAAAGGAACCAAAGGCTTGGTGGGTGATAAGACAAGGATTTCTCAGCTTCATTCTTCCTCTTTGATTCGAAAATGAAGAAAAAACGGTGTTAGGGGTTTTCAAATCGTCAAACACAAACACCCGCTTTTCTTCTAGATCTAAGCTTCGTTTCGAGAAGAGATAGAAATGAAAGTTGCTCACCTCCACGCTACGGTGCTAGTGAACTAACTTTGGAAGCGACGTTGCGAGCGGAGATTTTACCGGAATTAATTACGGTGCCGTAATCGCGTGTTAGAGCTATCATTAAGGTAAGGGCTCCTTCCAAACTTTTAGTTTGCATTTAGGGACTTATCTGTGGTTGTGTG
>NC_021165.2:41350903-41372033 GCF_000331145.2 Cicer arietinum
GGGTAAAATTTTAGAGTTGGGTTTTGGTGATATTGATGAGTGTTTCGTGGAAAATGAATTTAACTCATTTATGTGTGATTTTGAGGAAATGAAATTTGATGTGTTTGAGTGGTGGGTTGTGATAATTTTGTGGTTGTCTTGTTTGATGTGTTCATAATTAATATTTATAAATTTTGAGATGTGTTTGTGTGGATTTTGTGGAAAAATGAATTGATGTGATTTGGTGTGAATTGTGGATTGGATTTGAGAATATGTCTGAGTATGTTCTATGTGGAATTTGAAAATCATTAGAGTTAAACGAGTATTAGAAATGGGGAATCTTTTAATATCTTTGTTTACTTAATATTTGTAGTGAAAATCGTTAGAGTTAAATGAGTATTAAAAATGGGGAATCTTTTAATATCTGCATTTACTTAATGATTGTCGTCAGAATTGTTAGAGTTAAATGGGTATTAAAAATGGGGAATTTTTTAATATCTGCATTTACTTAATGATTTTCGTCCGAATTGTTAGAGTTAAATGGGTATTAAAAACGGGGAATCTTTTAATATCTGTATTTGCTTAATGATTGTCGTCCGAATTGTTAGAGTTAAATGGGTATTAAAAATGAGGAATCTTTTAATATCTGCATTTACTTAATGATTGTCGTCCGAATTGTTAGAGTTAAATGGGTATTAAAAATGGGGAATCTTTTAATATCTGCATTTACTTAATGATTGTCGTCCGAATTGTTAGAGTTAAATGGATATTAAATATGGGGAATCTTTTAATATGTGCATTTACTAAATGATTGTCGTGGATAGAGTCAGAGTATGTTCATGCATTCCATAGTACATGGTGACTGGATGGGCCATGGTGATAGTGGTGACCGGATGGGCCACGAGATGATTCCATGCGATTGTTGGTTCATCTTATCCTTGCGGGGATTGTCGCGTCGTGTATGGTCTGCGATAGACTGCACATTTTTGGTAAATCGTGCTGACCCGTGATAGGTAGAACCTCGGTAATTTAGTACTTCGGCCTGTGATAGGCGGTACAATTATGATTTACGGCCCTTCGAGGAGGGTTTTGGTTTGGAATTCCGAGTCCATGCATTTTTGCATATACGCATTGGATTAGGGTGCTTGGCACGCGAGTCGTGTTTGATTTAAGATTATGATTGAGTCTTTGAACTCAAGTTGTCATGGTGACTGTGTTATAATTGCTAAGTGTGGATGTTTTGGAATTGTTTGTAAGTGTGATTGATTGCAAAACTATTTCGAAACTTATGGTGTCGTGGGGATTGTGTTATAATTGCCAAATGTGGATGTTTTGGAATTGTTTGTAAGTGTGATTGATTGCAAAACTATTTCGAAACTTATGTTGTCGTGGTTATTGTGTTATAATTGCCAAGTGTTGATGTTTTGGAATTGTTTGTAAGTGTGATTGATTGAAAAACTATTTCGAAACTCAAGATGTCGTGGTGATTGCGCTATAATTGCTAAGTGTGATTGTTTGGATTTATGTGTAAGTGTTGATTGGTTTCGAAACCCTTTAAAAAGCTGAATTTTGTTGTTTTCCTGTTGTTGTCTAATGTGTATTCGAATACTGAAAGCTGTATTCGAATACAGACATGCTGTTTTTGCCACTGACTTGTTGTGTAGTCGAATACAAACTGTTGTATTCGAATACAAACATTATGTTTTGCTACTGACTTGCTGTGTAGTCGAATACAGAAGGTTGTATTCGAATACAAACATGTTGTTTTTGCTGCTAAATGCTGAAACAACCTTGTATTCGAATACAAAGATGTTGTATTCGAAATCAACAGTGTTGTTTTGTTAAAAACTTCATTTTTCAACCTTGTTTATGCATGTTTGGCATATGGAAACCCTTTTAAGGTGCATGCTAAGTTGAAAGGTTATTTTGTGCATTTAAAAACTTAAATGTTATGTGTTAATTGTTAATTTCGGTTGGTGACCCTTTACAACTATTGTGGAAATCTGGGCTTTGCCCTCAGATGAGAACCAGGACCATCCTACCGGTTAGTACCCTGTGGATGGGAATGTAGTTGGACACACCTGACTGGAGCTATGTTAGGAGGATCTTGTTGGGCGCGTGAAGATCACTCGGGATGTATAGTTTTTTGTAGAATGATCAGATTAGGTTGACGTATAGGGACTAGATGTCTTTCTTTTGGGATGTGTTTATTTTAATTTGGAATATTGTACCTATACTAATATTATCAGCTTGACATTTTATTATTGATGGATTCCATGTACCACTCTTTGATGTGTAAATACTTTGGATTCGTATTTCAAAAACTATTCTGCTGCTTGTAAATGTTGTTGACTTTTGTCGTTGTGTTACGACTTAAATATTTATCCAAAAGTATTTCCTTATTTATTTCTTTATTTTAAAAAAAAAAAAATACACTCGCGCTATTAAAAATCGGGGTGTTACAATATTAACGTAGCTTTTTACCAGAGTCATTCCACCTAAACAATCTAAGTTTTGTGTATCGAGCCATGCAATTGGTACAAAATGAAATTAGAGTAAACTGCAATAAATTATGCTTGAGTCAATTTGGAGGATACACAAACCATGAGACCAATGATGACTTGTTAATATTATTCAAGGAGGTTTGGAATTGATAAGGCCTGACCAGAGTTAGGGTGACGCTTTGGAAGATGACGCACATGAAACTCTTGACACATTCTAACATATGTCATAGAGGCATGAACTTCCCCGACCTATGTCAGCGTTGCCTCTATACAATTGAGATCCTTATGCACATTGCGACTTGTTAAGATGTCCAACTAATTTGGAATAGAGTTATTAAGCTTGAATTTTGAGTAAATTCTTTACCTTTGGTACATATGCTTGGCTTGAATGGAATCTTAGTCACAACAACATTGGAAACATTCTTTGAGCATGGAAAATGTTATTTGCTGTGGCGGTTAATGAACTCTAGAAAGATCGAAAGTCTTGGGTTTAATCCTAAAGTACAAATATCAGAACTAATTTGTAGCATTATATTTCTCACCAAGTTGACATTATTCATAAATCTTTGATCAAGATAAAGTTCTAATGCAGAACTTCATTAACCCTAATAAAAAATCATGGGTTAAACCCTATGTATGGTTATGAAGATGTACAATGGTGCTTCTTACACATTTGTTGATGGTTTCTCGACTTGTAGGGGAATCCTTTTCGGTCATAATTGCGAGTTCATCTGTGACCTCTACTGCAAAGTGGCATTTAGTAACTCCTTATTTTCTAAAATGTGGTTTTTTAGTATTGATGTTTTATTGGCTTGTGATAAAGGTATTTGTAAATGACTCTTTTGCCCTCGTCTCATGATCAAGAAAAGCTATACTCAGTTTACTCCTTTGCTTATCATCTTCAAAGATATTATCTTCATATTGCATCAAAAGGACTGAACCTACTCCCTTAGTTATTCTCTAAGAGAAACAAATAGATGTCCTCATTTCTTTGCTTAACTTAATCATAATGCTCCTTTTATGTATAAACCGTGTATCCACCTTTTTCTTTGTTAGATTTATTTTTAAAATATGACACCAAAAGTTATCATTCTTAACTTTTATTTTAGTTAATATAATACATTTTTAATAATAAAAAATAGCACGACAAAGAATTTTGAAAAGGGAGTTCCATCAAGAGGAGGAGAGAGTTGTAACATGTATATATTTGTATATATTTTAGTAATCATCTTTATTTATTATTAGCAATGTATTCAATATGTTTGTGTTTTTTTTTTTTTTTTTAAATATTACAAAGTGTATCAAAGAGTTATAAGGTAATATTAATATTTATTTATTTATTATTATTATTATTGATGTTTTTTTTTTCTTCGTTAATTAAACTTTTTAGAATAAATTATTTTAAAACATTTTTAACATATATAAATGTTTATTTTCAATTAAGTTATTTTTTTTATAAAAAAAATTTAGGGTGGGGATTGTGCCCCGGTTCAAAGTAGGGAGTTATTCTTTCATAGGTAATTTGAATTACATTCATTATTGCTACTTCAAATTATATGATCAAATTTCAGCTTGACATCATTTTGACTTAAGCAATTCGAATTTATGTAATTCAAATTATATGCTCAGTTTAAAAGCTTTTTTGTTCATTAATTGATTTGCCTATATAAGTGGTAACACATATTTTTAAACTTGAGCATTCATTTCTTCTCACTTTAATCACTTTGAAAACTCTTAGAATGCATTCATGAGATAAAATCAATTTTGAGGGATACAATTGTTAAGTTACATTGTAAGCAATTGGGTGATTCAAGGGTTTCAAATGTGGGATCCATTGATAATCTAGAGAAAAAGATTATGTATAATATTTTCACCTAAAAACGACTTTTTGAAGTTTTTTTTTTAATTTCAAATTTGTTCATGCTTCGATTGGAGGCTGAACTCACGATTGCTGAAATTTAAGGGTTTGAATTGTTTAGAGGATCAAGAAGTTCGAACAAGAACAAGGTGAAAGCTTGAAGACTAGGTTGTGCGGATCACAAACTAGGGTCTTGGGCTATCAAGATCTAAATTTAAAGTTTTGAAGAATTAGGATTGCTAAGTTCTCAGCTTAGGGAATCTTCTTGCAATCAATTCAACAAATATTTGGTGCTCAAATTAATAAAGGAAGAAAATCTATCATATTTGATGAGGGGACTAGATGTAGGTCACAAGTGAGAAGAATGACCGAACCAATCTTAGTTTATGTCTTTTTCCCTTACTCTTAGATATTCATTGTTTAGTTCAATTTTAGTTTGTGAAGTTTGAATAAGTAAATTGAAGTTCTTTATGAAGAATTTTCTAAACCTTCAAAATCTCAAAAATTTTGTTCAAAGATTCAACCATTTGCAAAAGTGGTTTAGAAAACCCTAATCAAAGAAAAGCAAAAATCTTATCTGGTTACTTTGATACTTCTACAAATTCTGTAAAAACTTGTTATGTAACAAAACTTACATCTTCTGTTAAAATTGAGTGAACTTTGGAAAAAAGTAATACTATTGATTTTTTTGCCGAATTGTTATATCAGAACTCATAAATTAATTTGTGAATTAATATGTTTAATAGTAAAATACATTTTGTTTAATTTTTCATCATTCATAGTGTTGTAAATTACTTGAGGATCAATGAACTAGTTTTTACATTTTACTTGACAAATAAACCATTGTAAATTGATTCTCTAGATCAATTATACCATTGATTATTTGCCTCTTACCTAAACTCATAGTATGTGGTTTGCATTTATCATTAAAGGTTTCTTCCTGTAATTACAATGGTGCAAAGTTCAAAAATGATTTGAAAAACATTTTCATTATCTTGTAAAGCATGTTGTATCTATTCACCCCCTCTAGATACGGGGTAATAGCGTTTCCATACGTGAACTGAATTGCTGCAAGTGATAATTAAAATTATAGTGCCGAGTGTAGAACTCAAGGATTGAGTTACACTATCGAATTATGTTTAATTACTAAAATTGAACAAGAAGTTAATGAATTGATTGGAATAATTTTTGAAACAAACAAGAGTAATAATATTAAACTTTTATAATAAGAAAAATATCAAGGATGAGCTTTACTTCGAATTCAACATTGCTTTCTAATTTGACCATAGTTACTGAATTCCTTTATTAAACTATTAACGAATTCTCTTTACTATTCTTGTCTTATTTATTTAGTTTACGAACATTTAATTTCAAAGTAACCCCTAATTCATTAGCGGATTTAAGATTAGAATTAAGCTTTGCAGTACAAGAATTATCTTTTTAAATTATTTCCTCTAAACATAATACAATTGGTTTCATAACCTACATCTATCCTTAAACTACAGTATCATGAATGTTTCTTCTCAAACATTCGTAAAGTCCACTTTCATTTCAAAATACAAATCGTAAAATAGTTTAAAGTTGATTAAAAAATAAAAAGAATTAACAACAAAGATGAGAAAAATAATTCAATAAATCTATTTATATAACAAGAAATCAAATTAGACAAATAAAGATTTCATCTTGTTTCACTCATCCCTAACAAATATGGTTTAGTTACTCATGACAACAAAACAAAAGATAGAATTTAAAGAAAGATTCCTGAATGATTATTGATAAAAGTCTTTCAAAGGTGTTAGAACCAACAACCTCTGAGTTTCTCGGCTTGGGCACAAGTCTCCAAACCTCAAAATAGCCAAAAAGATCCATAGAAAGAGAGAAAGCGCAATTTTATGCATTTTGCAGTGCGTCATGTGCCCTGCACAGGCCAACGGCGCTCCTGGACATAAGAAGATTGACAAAATACTGCATAAATGCAATTCTATTGTCCAACATTTGTCCCGAGGCACAAGCATTTGTGCTACAACGCACAACATCTATTGTCTGACTTTTACTCTATTTTTCTCCTTTTTTGAATCCAAATTTGGTTCCAATGTCTTCATGAAAATTGTAGCTATGGATCTTAGTTTTCATTTGCACTTGGTTTTGACTCTAATTGCACATCTACAACTCCAGATATAGCTTAAATACTCCACATAGGTCATGTTGATTTCTCACAAAAAATCCAGCACTGCGCTAGAATAATGAAACAACATAAATCTACAAAAATATCTACTTAATCAAGAAAAGTAAGAACACAAACATTTCATTAAATTTAAGAACAAAAATCAACAAAATACATCAAATAACTCCTTAAATTAACTAAAAAATAACACTAAAAACACTTTAAAAGTATAAAATAGTACAGAGCGTTGTTTGTTCCAAGATTGGGCAGCCGTAGATGGTCGGCCAAGATTGCCTTTATGGACATCAGCCTGAAGCTGTTTGTTCCACACTATCTTCATACTCGAATGCACGTTCAAGTCTATCATATTTGTCTTTGGAAGGTTTATACATAATTTCTCCTGGAAAATCCACTTTAAAATTATCTAAGATTCTGGTGACTTCTTTTGCATATGGTAAACCAATAGCATCCTTGGAGGCAAATAGTACAGAGCGGACAAAGTATTCACCTTTGTGTATTCTTTTGTAGTGGAATATATATGAGTGAATTTTGCCACTAACTTGGTTTTGTACCCAGTTACACCATGTTGTAGTTGAATACAAAAGTGAAGTTTTAGCTACTGACTTAGCATTTGAATTCGGCTACACCATCTCGTAGTCGAATACAAAAGTCCAGTTTTAGCTACTGACTTATCACTTGTATCCGGCTACACCATCTCGTAGTCAAATACAGATATTTAGTTTTAGCTATTGAATTGAGTCTGTATTCGACTACAACATGTTGTAGTCGAATACAAAAGTTGATTAAAAAATAAAAAGAATTAACAACAAAGATGAGAAAAATAATTCAATAAATCTATTTATATAACAAGAAATCAAATTAGACAAATAAAGATTTCATCTTGTTTCACTCATCCCTAACAAATATGGTTTAGTTACTCATGACAACAAAACAAAAGATAGAATTTAAAGAAAGATTCCTGAATGATTATTGATAAAAGTCTTTCAAAGGTGTTAGAACCAACAACCTCTGAGTTTCTCGGCTTGGGCACAAGTCTCCAAACCTCAAAATAGCCAAAAAGATCCATAGAAAGAGAGAAAGCGCAATTTTATGCATTTTGCAGTGCGTCATGTGCCCTGCACAGGCCAACGGCGCTCCTGGACATAAGAAGATTGACAAAATACTGCATAAATGCAATTCTATTGTCCAACATTTGTCCCGAGGCACAAGCATTTGTGCTACAACGCACAACATCTATTGTCTGACTTTTACTCTATTTTTCTCCTTTTTTGAATCCAAATTTGGTTCCAATGTCTTCATGAAAATTGTAGCTATGGATCTTAGTTTTCATTTGCACTTGGTTTTGACTCTAATTGCACATCTACAACTCCAGATATAGCTTAAATACTCCACATAGGTCATGTTGATTTCTCACAAAAAATCCAGCACTGCGCTAGAATAATGAAACAACATAAATCTACAAAAATATCTACTTAATCAAGAAAAGTAAGAACACAAACATTTCATTAAATTTAAGAACAAAAATCAACAAAATACATCAAATAACTCCTTAAATTAACTAAAAAATAACACTAAAAACACTTTAAAAGTATAAAATAGTACAGAGCGTTGTTTGTTCCAAGATTGGGCAGCCGTAGATGGTCGGCCAAGATTGCCTTTATGGACATCAGCCTGAAGCTGTTTGTTCCACACTATCTTCATACTCGAATGCACGTTCAAGTCTATCATATTTGTCTTTGGAAGGTTTATACATAATTTCTCCTGGAAAATCCACTTTAAAATTATCTAAGATTCTGGTGACTTCTTTTGCATATGGTAAACCAATAGCATCCTTGGAGGCAAATAGTACAGAGCGGACAAAGTATTCACCTTTGTGTATTCTTTTGTAGTGGAATATATATGAGTGAATTTTGCCACTAACTTGGTTTTGTACCCAGTTACACCATGTTGTAGTTGAATACAAAAGTGAAGTTTTAGCTACTGACTTAGCATTTGAATTCGGCTACACCATCTCGTAGTCGAATACAAAAGTCCAGTTTTAGCTACTGACTTATCACTTGTATCCGGCTACACCATCTCGTAGTCAAATACAGATATTTAGTTTTAGCTATTGAATTGAGTCTGTATTCGACTACAACATGTTGTAGTCGAATACAACATTGAATTTTGTCAAAAACTTGATTTTCAAACACTGTTCACGCATTTTGACACTTTGAAAATTATTTTGATGCATATGCTAAAATGGAAGGTTCTCATGTGCATTTGAAATATAATAATATTAGATTGCATCGTGTACCTTACATTATAAGACTTCTAGCATATTGACCATAGTTGACTTCGATTGTTGACTTCTTTTTGAGCTTGGCAAATAAAAATGAAGCTTTTAAAGCATTTAAAAATTATGCCAAACTAGTCCAAAATGAACAAGCAACCAAAATTGTATCAATAAAAAGTGATCATGGAGGAGAATTTCAAAAGGCTTCTTTTGTAGAATATTGTGAAGAAACTGGAATCTTCCATAACTTTTATGCACCAACAACACCTTAACAAAATGGAGTTGTTGAGAGAAAGAAAAGATCATTGGTAGAACTTGCAAGGACCATGCTAACCAACTCAAGTTTACCAAAATACTTTTGGGCACATGCTGTAAGTACAACTTGTTATGTATCCAACTGAGTAATAATTCGATCAATCCTAAAGAAGACTCCATATGAACTCTATAGAGGTTGAAAGCCCAATATCTCTCACTTTCACATATTTGGCTGTAAATGTTTTGTGTTGAATAATGGTAAGGAAAATCTTGGAAAATTCGATGAGAAAGCCGATAAAGGTATCTTTATTGGTTACTCATTATCTAGTAAAACTTTTAGAATTTTTAATAAGAGAACTTTATTAGTTGAAGAACCTATGCATGTATCATTTAATGAATCTAACCCCTTGAAAGAGGATAAAATTGTCTCTTGTGATGATGATGATTTTATAAGTGATGATATAAGGAAATACAATCAAGTTGATCAACCAATTCAAGAGAATGAAGTCGATATTGAGCAGCAAGATCAACATAATGATCTCCCTAAGGAATGGAGAACCCATAAAGATCACTCCATTGACAACATTATAGGTGATATCAACAAAGGAGTTACTACAAGGCTCAAACTCCAAGATTCTTGTATGAATATGAGATTTGTTTCTCAAATTGAACCTTCCAAGATTGGTGAAGCACTTAAGGATGATCAATGGATACTTGCCATGCAAGAAGAACTAAACCAGTTTGAAAGAAACAAAGTGTGGGAACTTGTTCCTAATCCTGGCAATAAGCACATCATTGGTACCAAATGGGTGTTTAAGAATAAACTAGATGAAAATGGTATATTTGTTCTAAACAAGGCAAGGTTGGTTGCTCAAGGATATAATCAAGAAAAAGTGATCGACTTTGATGAAACATTTACTTCAGTAGCAAGGTTAGAAATAAATCGTTTATTACTTGTTGATGCTTGCTCTGTAAATTTTGAATTGTTTCAGAAGGATGTTAAGAGTTCTTTTCTCAATGGCTACATTAATGAAGAAGTATATGTCAAACAACCACCCAACTTGGAAGACTTCAAGAATCCTTCACATGTTTTCAAGTTAAAGAAAGCCTTTTATGGTTTGAAACAAGCTCCAAGAGCTCGGTATGTAGGCTAAGTAACTTCCTATGTGAACGAGGATTTGAAAGGGGTAAAGTTGATAAGACATTATTCATTAAAAAAACCAATGATCACCCTTTACTTGTTCAAGTCTACGTTAATGACTGATCATAGCATTTGGGCACATGTTTCTAGCTTTTTAGTTTGGTATTTTAAAAGCTGTTTATAGCTTAGATTAATATTTTTAGCTTGTTTCTAAACTTTGGGTCGAATTTGAATTATAATTTTATTATTTGCATTTTAATTTTATTATTTGTATTTTGACTCTTTCTCGCTCTGTAGTTCATAACTTGAGCTCTGGATATCGGATTGGCGCAATTGAGTAGGCGTTGGAAAGCTAAAAATCTGAGCTACAACATTTGTGTTGGAAGAAAAGACCAATTCCGATTTTTACTGGGCCTAAATTGCAGATTTCGTAATCTGGACTTTTGTAATAATTTTAATTACCTATTGGCTGTTTTATTTCTTTTGGGAAGAAGGAAAAATTATGATTCAAATTGCTACAAGAAATAAACAGTTTTTATTTTAATTTCAAGGAAGACTAATTTTATAAGATTAATCCACGAGTTCAGAGTTTCATCAACACCTTGAGATTCAGGTTACACTGTCAATTTTGATTCATGATTCTATTCTTGTTTATTTGATTATATTGATATTTTGATTGCTTAAATTTAATTTCAATAGGGTTAATTAAATTTATTTGACAGAATTTGGTTTCGGTTTATAATTTAATTGAATTATAATTTTACAACGCTTGATCGTTAATTGTAATATTTTGATGATGGTGATGCTTAATCCAATCAAAGAAACAAAATTCACATAGGATTGATTACACTTGTTTGATCAATTCTATCGTCAAATAAGAATAGAATCACAAATTAGAAATTAAACTCATTGATAGAATCTATGATAGGTCTGAAACTTGAATAAGTGGATTAATCGTTTTGCTCATCTGTTAAATCTAAAATCTAAAAAACCCCTTTTTAATTTCAATTTTCAATTCGGTTATTGTTATTATAATAGAAGTTGTTGCGAAACGATTTGAGTTATTACCTCTATTTACATTTTATCAATTGTATTTGACATGTGTGCGACAACGTATCAAATTGGCGCCGTTGCCAGGGACTCTCTGATAACAATATTGATCGATATTAACCCTGTTTTCAGGCGACTGTCTCGGATTGCTCCGGAATTTCGCCAGAAAATCAGAAGAAAAAAAATCAATGAATAGGACGGTCAAAATCCCAAATTCCTTCGTTTAGACCCTTTTTTGAATTTTTCATATTTTCCAAAAATTCCCAAAAAAAATTGTGTTGCCTTTATTTGAGCATTAGTGACATTGTTGGAATTTTCATAATTGTTATTTTGCATTGCATTGTTATGATGATGCATGACTAGGGCTAGTTCTGTGAATCTTCATTCTCTTGAACCTGAAATAGATAAGACATTTCATTTAAGTCGTAGACTTAAAACAAATGCTACTATTAACGAGTTAGAGTCAGATACTGAAATTAACAACTTATTGCAAAATATGGCTGATGCAAATAATAGAACCTTAAGACAACTTGTTGGACCTAATGTCAATTATAAGGCATTATGTATTACATATCCTAAAGTTATTGTACCATTTGAACTTAAATCTGGTTAAATACACTTGCTTCCAAAGTTTAATGGTCTTGCAGGTGAGGATCCCCACAAATACTTGAAGGAGTTCCATGTTGTGTGTTCTACCATGAAGCCTCAAGGAGTCATAGAAGACCACATTAAGCTGAGAGCCTTCCCATTTTCACTCCAAAATGCTGCCAATGACTGGTTGTACTACCTTCAATCAAGTTCTGTTACAAGTTGGAATGATCTCAAGATATTGTTTCTAAAAAAAATCTTCCTTGCCTCAAGAGCTACTTCAATCAGAAAAGAAGTATGTGGCATCAGGTAGATTGAAATGGAATCATTACATGAGTATTGGGAGAAATTCAAGAAATTAGTGTAAAGATATCCTCATCACCAGATTTCTGAAAAATTGCTCATCCAATATTTTTATGAAGGCGTGCTACCTATGGATAAAAGCATTTTGGATGCTGCTAGGGGGGGGGAGCACTTGTCAATAAGACCCCAAAAGCGACAAGGGTTTGATTTAGAACATGTCCATTAATTCTCAGCAGTTTACAACTAGAAGCAATTCAACAGTGTTGACAAAGGGTGTGAATGAAATTCAAGCTTCTTCCCACAATAATTTAGAAGGAAAACTTGATGAGCTTAAATCTTTAGTAAAAAAATTGGCAATAGGTAAAACCCAAGCAGTGGTCACTGGTATTTGCAGTTCTCTAGAGCATCCTTCAGATTCATGTCCTACATTGCAAGAAGATCCAATTGCTGATGCTCCTCAAGGATATGCAGCAAATATACACAATCGTCAAGCCAACTATGATCTATCATCTAATAGGTCCAATCTTGGTTGGAGAAACCATCCCAACCTGAGATAGGGGAATTCATCTGCACAACAGCAACCTGGGCAGCAACAGCAAAATATTCCTCAGCAGCAAAACAATGAACCTTCATTAGAGGACCTCATTAAGCCAATGGTTGTCCAGAATCTTTAATTTCAACAAAGAACAGATTCTACCATTCAAAATTTGGAAATAAAGATTGGTCAGCTAGACATTTCAATCAATCAATTGCAGACTCAGGGGTCAAACATATTGCCTGCACATTCAGTAGTAAATCCAAATGCTCCCAATGTTAGCGCAATTACATTGAGGTCTGGGAAAGCTGTTGAAAAACCAATGGTACCTGAAACTGCAGTGAAAAATAACAAGGTTGCTGAGGATACTTTGATATCTAAAACTGTTGATGTTGAGAAAAATATATTAGTTCCTTTTCCTCAAAGGGTAGTGAAGACTAAGAATATGGACGAGGCAGTTATGGACAACGAGATCATGGATACATTTAGGAAGGTGGAAGTGAACATTCCCTTCCTTGAAGCAATTAACCAGATTCTAAGATATGCAAAATTTCTAAAAGATTTGTGCACACACAAGAGAAGGTTAAAAGGTAATGAAATAGTAAACATGGGGCGAAATGTTTCGGCCCTCATTCAGCCCATGGTTCAGAAATGCAAAGATCCAGAAAATTTTCCATTCCATGTACCATAGGCAATAGTCAATTTGAAAATGCTATGTTAGAATTAGGAGCTTCCATTAATGTTATGCCTACATCTATTTTTAACTCTCTTGCTCTTGGACCTTTACAAAGTACATGTGTTACTAATCAGTTGGCGAACAGGAGCAATGCTCGTCCCGCTGGACTTGTGGAGGATGTACTTGTTCGAGTTAATGAATCGATATTTCCTACAGATTTTTACATTTTGGACATGGAGGGAGAGAATAAGTCCAACAGGGCGCCTATCATCTTAGGCAGACCATTCTTGAAAACTTCTAGAACAAAAATTGATGTGCATACTGGAACTCTATCCATGGAATTTGGTGATAACATTGCAAAATTTAACATCTTTGATGTTATGAAACACCCCATGGAAGAGCATTTTATTTTTCAAATTGAATTGATTTCTGATTTGGTTGATAACACTTACCCCGATATGTTTGCTACTGATTTTCCTTCATTGTCTGATTTTGATGATACTTATACTTGTGAATTCTGTACAGATACCCAATAGTGCTTTTTGTGTGCTGATATCGAAGTTGCCTTACAGGTTGATCATTGTGCTAATCTTGATATTTCTACTAACAAAATTGATCTTGATATCGAAGCCACTGGTGTTGTACCTTCCATTGAACAACCACCGACTATAGAGCTTAAGCCACTTCTTGAAAACTTGAAATATGCAAATTTTTCACTACATAGTTTTAGAATATGGACACCTCCATTAACAACCAATTTCAAACCATGGAGACCACCATTGCCCAAAACCATGAAACTTTGTTGCATGAACTTAATGGCCTATCCGTAAAAAATTGACCACCTGCACCTCCCACCGGATGATGATATCTAATTCGCTGTTGACATTGAATTTGCAGTAGTTTTCTTTGTCTTTAAATGCTTTATGTTGTTTTGGTTGTATCTTTATGACAATGGTTTTGCATCGTGATGTAAAACTTGAACATGTTTAAATTTCTACTATGTTTTTTTCTATGATATTCCATATCTTGTGTGATGTTTTTATTCCCTATTTATCTTTTGTATGCTTGAAATGTTTTTCTATTGTTTTCCTTCTTTTTGATCATGTCAAAAGGGGGAAAATTGTATGATGTTGTTGTTAAAGAATTTGCAGGTCTTCAAAATTTTCAAAACATGATGGCATGAACTCAAGCTCAAATTGATGGCATGTATTATGGGGGAGAAAATTAAAATGAATAAACGATTTGAAGTCTCAACAACAACAGGGTTTTGTCATTATCAAAAAAGGGGAGAATGTAAAATACTTTTGTTTTTGATAAAGACAAAGACCAAGGAAAGTGATCAAATTTTGAAAATTTTGAAGACCTACAAATTTTTTAACAACAACATCACACAAGGTAGGGAATAAAAACATCACATAATTGAAATTTAAACACATCACGATGCAAAACCATTGTCATAAAGTTACAATTAAAAAAACATAAAGCATTAAAAGACAAAGAAAACCTACAACAAATTCAATTTCAGCATCGAACTACATATCATCATCCGGTGGGAGGTGAAGGTGGTAAATTTTGATGGACGTGCCATTGAGTTCATGCAACAAAGTTTCATGGTTTTGGGCAATGGTGGTCTCCATGGATTGAAATCGGTTGTGGATAGAGGTGTCCATATTATGAAACTATGTAGTAATGAAGGTTTGCAGAGAGTTGAGCCTTCCATGACCATGAGATTTGAAATGTGATCATCATCAGATGTCGTTTCTTCAACGTCTTCGTCATCTTGGGCAGCTGTAGATGGTTGGCCAAGATTTCCTTTATGGACATCAGCCTGAAGCTGTTTGTTCCACACTATCTTCATACTCGAATGCACGTTCAAGTCTAGCATATTTGTCTTTGGAAGGTTTATACATAACTTCTCCTGAAAATGCACTTTAAAATGATCTAAGATTCTGGTGACTGCTTTTGCATATGGTAAACCAATAGCATCCTTGGAGGCAAATAGTACAGAACGGACAAAGTATTCGCCTTTATGTATTCTTTTGTAGTGGAATATATATGAGTGAATTTTGCCACTGACTTGGTTTTGTACCCAGCTACACCATGTGGTAGTTGAATACAAAAGTGAAGTTTTAGCTATTGACTTAGCATTTGAATTCGGCTACACCATCTCGTAGTCGAATACAAAAGTCTAGTTATAGCTACTGACTTATCACTTGTATCCAGCTACACCATCTCGTAGGTGAATACAACTTTGAATTTTGTCAAAAACTTGATTTTCAAACACTATTCACGCATTTTGACACTTTGAGAATTCTTTTGATGCATATGCTAAAATGGAAGGTTCTCATGTGCATTTGAAATATAATAATATTAGATTGCATCGTGTACCTTACATTATAAGACCTCTAGCATATTGACCATAGTTGACTTTGATTGTTGACTTCTTTTTGAGCTTGCAACTTGATCAATTTTCTTGGTCTTTATCTTCATAAAAAACAAGAGTATTTTACAAGTAGCTAAAACTAGAGTTTTTTATTCGACTACGAGATGGTGTAGCTGAATACAAATGCTAAGTCAGTAGCTTAAACTTGACTTTTGTATTCGACTACGAGATGGTGTAGCCAAATACAAATGCTAAGTCAGTAGCTAAAACTGCACTTTTGTATTCAACTACAACATGGTGTAGCCGAATACAAAACCATGCTGTGGAAAAATTCACTCATCTGTATTTGACTACAAGAATGTGTATTCGAATACAAGCTTTAAAATCCAAATAAAAACATTACAAGAGGTGTATTCGACCATGAAGCAATGTAATTTTTTAGTTCAGATTCAACTTGGATCATTGCATATGTAAATTAAACCTCTAGGAATGATTGTCAATGATCTGATGTGATGTTTAAGGAGTATAAATACTTCATACATTCTGATTTAACGAATCAATCATTTCCAAATCTTAACATAAATCTTAGAATATTTTTGAACAAACATTCTGAAATATTTTGATTTTTTCAATGTCTTAGTTTCCAAATCTAGGAATGATTCAACTTGGATCATTGCATATGTAAATTAAACCTCTAGGAATGATTGCCAATGATCTGGTGTGATGTTTAAGGAGTATAAATACTTCATACATTCAGATTTAACGAATCAATCATTTTCAAATCTTAACATAAATCTTAGAACAATTTTGAACAAACATTCTGAAATATTTTGATTTATTCAATATCTTAGTTTCGTATTCCAAGTTTAGAGTTTACATTGTCATATCATTGAAAAAGGATCTTTATTGTACTTTAAATTATATTAGAATGTTATCATTGTACTCAATTGTTATACCATCTTGATTTCAGTCAAAGTCATTGTTGTAAATCATTCAAGTTATTGTGTAAATTGAGGAAAGTAGTGTTCTTTCTTCAAGTGTTGTAAACTACGATAGTGGTGTGCTATCTTAGGGTGATTGTTAGAAGTTCTTAACAGAAGTCTTAGAGTTTGACTTGTACTTATTCTAACAAATAGTGGAAAATCTCTTATGGTGTGCAAGAGGACTGGATGTACCCTTGGTTGTAAGGGGAACCAGGATAAATTGTTGCGTTCTTTATTTTTCTGCCATTTACATTTTTTCATACACTAAACTTAAACAGAAAAATAACCTACTAAGTCTCTAAAAACCAAAAAATTTATATACACCTAACTCACCCACTCCTCTTAGGTGTGCCTCTGAACTAACATTTTCTTCTTTTCTTTTTCTCATGTTCTTCTTCTTCTTCTTCTTCTTTTTATTTTTTATTTTTTTTTATATTTAAGTTGATCCCATGTATTCAAAAGGCACCCAATAATGATTTTATCAATAAAACAAGGGACCAAGAAAGATAATTCATGTAAGGCTAAAAGTGGGCACCTAGTGGAATGTATAAAACAAAACGTAAATAAAACAAGTCCTGAGGCCTGAAAAAAATAAATCCTATAGTGCTTTTTCTTCAAACATGATGACAAGAAAATTTAGCCTGAAGACGGTTGCAAGTAAAATTCTAGAGAACACAATCAATGGTGAATAATCACTCAAAATAAAGACAGGGCATAATACTTGATGATTTAACACAAGTCCTTGTATAAAGCCCAAATCTCACAATAAGTAGCAAAATAAATGAGAACATGCTATCAGAGAAAATGTTAATTTATCAAACTTATAGTGTGGCTTCTAAAGGTGAGTTTATTGCCTATTTAACAACAACATGCACATAAATTATGGTTTCCATATCTAGGATATCAAAATGGTTTTTTTTCAAGCAAGGAGAAATTATTTATTTATTTTTAATTCAAAATAAGAAGAAAAAAATATAAACCCACTAAGAAAATGAGCAAACAATAAGATGTATCCCTCTTGCTTGGATCAGACATTGTCCTTAATTTAACAATGGAAATAGTCATGAAAGGGGTAAGAAAGCTCACTAAGAAAGCTCATAATAAGGCATCTATTGAATGCACCTTTTACAGCGCTTTTTCAAAAAGCGCTGTAATAGGTACATAATAATGCATCTATTGAATGCACCTTTTACAACGTTTTTTTTTTCCAAAAAGCGTTGTAAAACGAGCATAACAAAGGCGCAATATATCTACCTATTTTATAGCACTTTTTTATTTTAAAAAGCGTTGTTGTATCTTTTTACAACGCTAGATACTACAATACTTATTTTTTTGAAAAAGCGTTGTAAATGACTTAAAAAAAGCGTTGTGAAAGGCGTTTTGGTGCGTAGTGTAACAGTGGTGGAAAGTAGTCAAGTGCATCCATTACGGTCATAATGACCATTACTACCAGACAGTAATCCTTGCAGCCTTGACGTTGTTTTTCAAGTGCAGGGGGCTGGACCATTATGGTTGTAATGGACATTATGACCAGACCATAATTCTTATCGTCTTATCCTATTGTGATGACGGTGGTGCATGCATTATGTTGTTGTTGTAGTTTAAATTAGTGTATGTTAGCGAGCAGTAGTGATTTTGTTGTTTTTCTTGCTATGTCAAATCTTTGTTGTTGTTGAAATATTACATAATGTTGAATAAGTTGGTAAAATTGTTGTATACCAAGTGTATGACAAAATGCTTTTGATTTGTAATGAGTTTGTAATGATATATAATCAGTTTATGTTGTTGTAGTAGTCAAAAGTAGTTTATGCTGTTGAAATATGATATAGTCAAAATGTAGAAATGTGACAAAGTGTTGATTTTTTGCTTTTAGAGATGGAAGGTGACCATAATATTACTCGATTTAGACATAGTAGGGAGACCCAACATGGGTCTGTATGCAGAGAGCTTCAGGCCTTAGTTACCGATAAACGACAACGAGTTATAGGTGAAAGGTTTTGCTCTCAAGCACATGTTGAAGCTGAACATGTTGACGTTGAATATGTATAGGACAAGATGCATGCACCACCGTCATCGCTGTCATATCATGACTTGCACCATTTTAAAGACCACCACCTCATGTTCATGGGTTTTTGTTGGAGGATCGTTGATATGTCTTAGCTACCACATTTTGAGGACCACACGACAACCTGCATATTGATTGGAGATGTTAGTGTTAAGTCTAAATTTTTTAAATTAAGAATTATTTATTTATTTAATCATCAAAAGACTAACAATTGATTTTTTTAGGAATGTGTTCCTCAAAAAATGTGTCAACAATGGTAGAAAGATATGTTAGCTTCAAATTCTAGCTTCTACCATGGATTGGTTTTGCAATTTAGATATATTCAGACTATCCTCAGACATCAAGACATATCTACTTCTACTACCATGAGTATGCACGAGGTTAATCAAGCATATCTGAATTTTAAATTGCATCTAGTTACTCTAGATATGTGGGGGTTGTTCATGGATAGGAGTTAGAAAATTGTAGTTGGATATGTAACTTTGTTTAATAGGGTTTCATATCCTTTCATGCAATCATTTATAGAGGGAAATCTTTCGAGACTTGTAGACTTAGAGGTTATCATACAGTTGGAGTATGCGTCTAATACAGCTAATGTTACAAATTTGTATGATGGCTAGAGATCTTGCACTCGAAGCACGTGAGACGATGGAGGAAAGAACTTATGCATATGAATGTGTGCAACATATTATTGATCACACAAGATATATTTTTATATCATATGAGGAGACAAAGTATCATTAGGAATAAAGTTACACTAGTACTTATGAATTAAAGAGTATACTTTTGATTTAAATGTACATTGTTTTAATATTTTGGTTAGTTATAATATTTTGGTTAATTTTGACTATTCTGATAATCTTGTCGAATGATGCGACTTGAGTTTTCAGCAGTAAAGGTTATTTGTTTGTATGATAAAGTACTTTTGTTACAAATCTCAAATGCTATAAGAGATGTTAAATTCTCAAAATAAACTTTAGCTCGTTCATGAATCATTTCAAAATTTATAATAAGAAAAAAGAAATTTAAGATTTGTGGAAAATATCAGTATTAGTATAAATGTATGTGTAATATTGATTGTACAAATTAGGATAAAATATTAACCACACAAATTGTATAAAAAGGGTATTTTATTTGAAAACAATTCAACATACTACCGGATTCACACATTCGATAATTAATGTACGTAAAAAATAAACTATTGAATCCTAGAATTCGATACTGTATTTCACTTCATCAACATATTACTACAATCCAAGATCCGATATTGTATTTTGTACGTCATGAGCTTCCTTGATCATGTTTTTGATTTAATTCCCAAACATACAATACATATGAGGTATTTGATTGATCTAATGATTTGAATTGAGAAACATTTCAGGCAAACAAGCAGACACTATACACTTGGAACAAAAGCTTGGAACTCAAGGAATCAACCAAAATTGGAGGATGTGCTTGAGAAAGATGCAAATATGTATAGTGTGATTAGTTGTCATAGTAGTTATTTTTGGTAGACTAATCACTACGGTTTCATACTTAAGTATTTGCCAAAGAAAGCAAATCAATCAACTAATAAGTCAATTGATGAATCAATTGGGCAATCGATTGTCTGACTCAAAACAAGAGTTTTTACTACGTAAATTGATTGGGAAATCGATTACTTAAAGGTTCTTAGTGAAACCTGAGTTCTGGGTTTTATCCAATCAATTGGACAATCGATTGGGACATCAATTGAGTAATCAATTTTGTGATTCACAGAACCAACCACTTACTGAATCAATCGATTGGCAAAACGATTGTGAAAATGTTTTTCATCAGGAATGAGTTTTGTGATCAATCAAATCGATTGGGACATCAATTGAATTAGATTTCTTAAACTACAAGTTTTGTGGCAATCGATTAGGTAATCGATTGAAGTTAATCATTTATCAGAAACACATTGAATAAATCGATTGGCACATTGATTTTGACCAAATAGCTGAGGTTCTGTAACAAGCACAATCGACTGGAAAATCGATTGAAGTAAATGCCTGAGTCACTCTGACCAGCACAATCGATTGGCAAATCGATTGACGTGAATATCTGAGTCACTGTGACCAGCACAATCGGTTGACGAATCGATTGAAGCTAAATGTTTAAGTTACAGGAATGATTCAGCTCATTGCCAAATCGATTAGGACTATGAATATACGTCGACTGAGCAATCGATTGTTTTGATCTCGTTGTTTGAACAAAACACCTTTAATCGATTACTCAATCGATTCTGATATATTCTTAGTATCAGTTTCTGATTTATGTATTAAAAGAATCGATTGGCAAATCGATTCATGCTTATATTTTCAAGATTCAA
>NC_021165.2:41373045-41374464 GCF_000331145.2 Cicer arietinum
CATTTAATGGGGCTGCCTACATGTATTGGAAAGAGAGGATGTTAATTTTTCTTGAAGCATGTAGTCTTGATATTCTAGAAGCAGTAATAGATGGTCCTTTTGTGCCAACCATAGCTGGCACAGGCGATTCGTCAATCCCAAAATCCAGATCAGATTGGTCCGAGGATGACAAGAAAAAGGTTGGATACAATGCTAAGGCTAAAAACATTATTACCTCTGCTTTAAGCGCTGACGAATTTTTCAGGGTGTGTAACTGCAAAACTGCCAATGAGATGTGGGACACATTACAACAAACGCGTGAAGGAACAACAGATGTAAAAAGGGCCCTAATCAACACACTAATGCATGAGTATGAGCTGTTCAACATGAAGAAAGAGGAATCCGTTAATGATATGCAGACAAGATTTACTCACATAGTCAATAATCTAAATGCTCTTGGTAAGGTGATTGACAATGAGCAGCAAATTAGCAAGGTGATGAGGTGCTTGACCAGAGAGTGGCAGCCAAAGATCAATGACATAGCAGAATCAAAAGATCTTGGTAGCATGTCAATTGCCACACTATTTGGAAAATTAAGAGAGCATGAGATGGAACTGCATAGACTGAGTGAAGCTGAACAGACTGACAGAAAAAGAAAAGGGTTGTCTCTTAAAGTCCAAGCACATCAAACAAAGTCTGAACAAGAGATCTGCACTGACGATTCAAATAGTGAGACTGATGAAGATTCAGAACTTGGATTACTTGTCAGAAAATTCAAAAAGTTTCTGAAAAAGAAAGATAGCAAGTCAAGAAAACCCTCAAGTTCAAAGACACATGACAGCAAGATAACCTGCTTTGAGTGTGGGAAGACAGGACATATAAAATCTGAGTGCTTCCAATTGCAAAACAGAAATAAGACTTCAAAGGCTAAAGGCAATCAACCACCTCCTAAGACCAGAAAAGCCTACATAGCCTAGAACGATAATGATGAAGAGTCATCTGCATCTTCAGAAGATGAAGAAGCTAATCTTTATCTAATGGCCAACACAAATTCAGATTCTGATAGTGAGATATGCTTGACATCCAGGACTCATTCATGGTACCTAGACAGTGGATGTTCCAAGCATATGACTGGAGACAAGTCAAAGTTCTTGTCTCTGAACTTAAAAGATGGTGGATTTGTTAAATACGGTGACAATAACAAAGGTAAGATACTCGGTATTGGAGACATAAGGAACGAATTGACTACGGTGATTAAAGACGTTCTGCATGTAAAGGATTTAAAGCACAATTTGATTAGTATAAGTCAACTCTGTGATAAGGGATTCCAGGTATGCTTTACATCTCAGTCTTGTATAATTGAGCACAAGGAGAATAAAGACATAAGGTTAGTAGGTGACAGAATCAATAACATATACATGCTTGATTTTAATGCTTTGC
>NC_021165.2:41374778-41432649 GCF_000331145.2 Cicer arietinum
ATAAGAGAGTGGCTCATATACATATGGACCACCTGAACAAACTAGTTAGTAAACAGTTAGTTCTAGGACTCCTAAATAGAAAGTTCACTAAGGATAAGTTGTGTGATTCCTGTGAGAAGAGTAAGCTAGTTAAGTCATCCTTTCCCCCAATAGATTTAGTTCAAACCAATAGGACTTTACAGTTAATACATATGGACCTGTTTGGTCCATCTCAAGTTAGAAGCTTTGGAGGAAACTTGTATGGTTATGTGTTAGTAGATGATTACTCTAGGTATACTTGGACATTTTTTCTGACTAACAAGAGTGAGGCCTTCTCTATTTTCAAAAGATTTGCAAATTTAGTTCAAAATGAGAAGAACCAGAAAATAATCTCCATCAAGAGTGATCATGGTGGAGAATTCCAAAATGATTCCTTTAATACCTACTGTGAACAAAATGGAATTCACCATATATACTCAGCCCCTAGAACTCCACAGCAAAATGGAGTTGTAGAAAGGAAGAATAGGTCTTTAGAGGAACTAGCTAGAACTATGATTAAAGGCTCAAATCTTCCTAAGTAATTCTGGGCTGATGCTATAAACACTGCCACACATGTAGTGAATAGAGTTCTTATAAGGCCAATACTTAGAAAAACTCTCTATGAGTTATACAAGGGTAGAAAACCAAACATCTCTTACTTTAGGGTCTTTGGATGCAAGTGCTTTGTATTAAACAATGGCAAAGAACATCTAGGAAAGTTTGATCATAAGGTAGATGAGGGTATTTTTCTAGGTTATTCCCAGTTTAGTAAGGCCTATAGAATCTACAATAAGAGAACCAAAACTATAAAAGAATATGTTCATGTAAAATTTGATGAAATGGTTGCTGAAAACTTGAACAACACTCCTCCTATAGTTGGTGATTCCTTGGATGATATTGTAGAATCTGAACCAATAGAACCTAATGAACCAGTACCTCCAAACAACCTTGATTGTGTAGAACCTATTAGGGAAGATGATTTACCTAAGGAATGGAAGTTTAACAAAGACCATCCTATTGACAACATCATAGGAGAGATTTCAAAAGGAGTTTCAACTAGAAAATCCCTCAGACATTTTTGCAACTTCACAGCCTTTGTATCTCAAGTAGAACCCAAAAACATAAAGGAAGCTCTTATGGACCATGACTGGATAGTTGTCATGCAAGAAGAGCTCAATCAGTTTGAGAGAAACAAAGTGTGGATTCTAGTCCCTAAACCAGAAGACAAACATGTCATAGGAACTAGATGGGTGTTTAGAAACAAAATGGATGGGAATGGGGTAATTACTAGGAATAAAGCTAGGCTAGTGGCCAAGGGTTACAACCAAGAGGAGGACATTGACTATGATGAAACCTATGCCCCTGTAGCTAGACTAGAAGCCATTAGAATCCTGCTTGCTTATGCATGTATAATGGACTTTAAACTATATCAAATGGATGTAAAAAGTGCCTTTCTAAATGGAGACATCCAAGAGGAAGTCTTTGTTAGTCAAACACCTGGTTTCGAAGATCCTATGTTCCCAAACCATGTGTTCAAACTAACAAAAGCCCTCTATGGCTTGAAACAAGCTCCAAGAGCTTGGTATGAAAAGCTAAACAATTTCCTCATACAAGAAAACTTTTTAAGAGGAAATGTAGACAAGACACTTTTTATAAAAACAAAAGGAAAAGACATTCTATTGGTCCAAATTTATGTTGATGACATAATCTTTGGATCAACAAACAATAAGCTTTGCAAAGAATTTAAAAATACAATGAAAGGAAAATTTGAAATGTCCATGATGGGAGAATTAACTTACTTCTTGGGATTTCAAATCAAACAAAGCAAGAATGGCATTTTCCTAAGTCAAAACAAATATTGTAATGATCTTTTAAAGAAGTTTGGTTTTGATAAGTTTAAATCCATTGATACACCCATGAGTCAAGCTTGTCATTTAGATAGAGATGAGAAGGGAAAATCTGTTGATGTGACAATGTTTAGAGGCATGATAGGATCCTTACTATACCTTACAGCTAGTAGACCAGACATTATGTTTAGTGTTTGCATGTGTGCTAGATACCAAGCCAATCCAAAAGAATCCCATCTAAGTGCAGTCAAAAGGATTTTTAGATATCTTATAGGAACCAAAAATCTAGGATTGTTGTATCCTAAGGGATCTACTTGCACTCTAGTTGGTTATTTTGATTTTGTTGGCTGCAAATTGGACAGAAAAAGTACATTTGGTACTTGCCAACTATTAGGGAACTCACTTGTATCTTGGCATAGCAAGAAATAAAATAGTGTTGCACTTTCAACAGCTGAAGCTAAGTATGTAGCTGCTGGAAGCTGTTGTGCACAAATCTTATGGATGCAACAACACCTTTCTGACTTTGGTGTTGATCTAGGTATTGTGCCTATCATGTGTGATAATACTAGTGCTATTAATATCACTAAGAACCCTGTCATGCATTCTAGAATCAAACATATAGAGATTAGGCATCACTTTATTAGGGATCAATATCAACAGGGTAAGATCAAGCTTGAATATGTCAATACAACTGATGAGTTGGCTGATATTTTCACCAAAGCCTTACCCAAGGACAGTTTCTTCTTTATTAGAATGAAACTTGGTATTATAGATCTCAATGAAATATGATCCTTGTGACAAAATCGATTGAAACATCGATTATCCTGTGACCAGATAGGAAAACAGCATTACAAAATCGATTGTATAATCAATTTATGATGCACAGTGTTTCAATTAGCAAAATTGAAAACACGATAATCGATTGCAAAAT
Source organism: Cicer arietinum (assembly GCF_000331145.2). Lineage (NCBI taxonomy): Eukaryota > Viridiplantae > Streptophyta > Magnoliopsida > Fabales > Fabaceae > Cicer > Cicer arietinum. The sequence goes on from NC_021165.2 coordinate 41,377,575, forward strand.
CGATTTTTGGTACATAGTGTTTTATTTGTCTATGTCACAAACTCTAGAATCGATTTCATAATCGATTTAGCACATCTCAGAAGTCAAATTGTTGGATTATACATCAACTCAATCGATTGAGAAATCGATGGAAGATTTGGAAAATGTTTTAAAGAATCGATTCGATAATCGACTATTTGGTTCTAACATCCACAAATTTGAGAAGTTTTCCAACCTCAAACCCGAGCATCGATTGGGAAATCGATTGAATCAGATTTTTTTTAACCTGCACTTATATGAATCGATTTGGAAATCGATGCTGAGATAAGAAGATTTCTGAACTTATGAGGAAATCGATTTGGACATCGATTTTTTAAACTGAAGGATCAATTACGAAATCGATTTGGAAATCGATTTACAAGACGACTGTTGAGAAAAATTATAGTCGTTGGAAGTGGTTGTAAAGGATACCTTTTATCTCACTCAAGTAACGGTAACACAACCGATTGGACAATCGATTTGGTAAACCCAGAAATGAAATAAAATCGATTGGAAAATCGATTCTGAACAGTTCTATATAAACCCTAAATTGATTTCTCAACCCACTTTCACCATTAGTTCATATTTTCTCACCCAACTTCGAATTTTTTTGCATCTTAATCCTTCTCAATCCTCTCATATATCTTAAATTTCCAAAATCTACAATGGCACGAGCGAAGCAAACTGCAAGACCTCAATCATCTTCATCTAAATCAGTTTCCCTAGATTCATCTTCAACATCTAGTGGAAGAACACCCTCCCCTCAACCTCCTTCACCTCCTGCTAAAAGGGTCTCAATACCTACTCATAAGGTATTAGCTAAAGACAAAGGGAAGGCTGTTGCAATTGCTCAAGAAACAACAAAAAAGAGAAAAGCTCCTCCATCTGAGAAACTCATGGGGGATGCCATGAAAGGAGCAACCCAGAAAAAGAAGAAGACTTCCCCCCAACCAAAGAAGGTTCTGCCTCCCAAAGCCAAACCAGTTGAAGAAATTGATATCCCTTTACTTTCTTAAAAAGGAAAATCCAAGAGGCTAGAACTCTGGATTTTACCTATTTTGATTCAAATGGGTTTACTTTCCAAAATCACTTGAGATTTCATGGTTTAGTGGATTTCCTTTCCTGTTCTCTGGAAATCTACCCAAGGCTGATTAGAGCCTTCTACTCTACCTTCAAACTCACCAAAACTGGATTCGCTGCTGAAGTGAAGGGTAAGAGAATTTCAATGACTTTTGAAGAATTCTCTAAACTAACAGGATTACCATTCTATGGTGAAACCGTTGATGGAAGAACAGAGGATGACTCTGATGATGAAGCATGGGAATCATCAGTGGATAGGCATACAGCTATTCAGGACCTGATGATGGAAGGTTTTGTTGAGAAAGTATCCCTTCCAACCGGTCAGATGAAGGTCCATCATCGTATGCTAATGTATGTGCTAACACGGATGTTAGTACCTCGCTCTAGAAATCACGTAGTTGTACGAAGGCTGGATATCATTCTGCTTTGGGGACTGTATAAGGAGCTCAAGATGAGCTAGACTTGGATTGTGTTGATGAATATGGTTGAATCAGCACAAGACAAGCTACTGCTCCCTTACCCCCAATTGGTTACAAAGACTCTGAGGCACTTCAAGATTTCTTGTGCCAATGAAGAATCAATTAAGACCAGTCTAACCTTTGGTGAATCCATTGTTAACCAGATGCAATTGAAAAGGATCAATGGCATTTGGACAAGGATACAACCAAGTGCTGAACAAGCACAACCAAGTGCTAAACCAACTGAACCAGCTGAAGCACAACCTGAGCTTTTGGGTAAGCTGCTGGAGCTGATGGAATCTCAGGCTGCCCACAATGCAAGGGTGGAAGCTTCGCTTAAGGAACTCCAAGCTACCTTAAATTCAGTGGTTCAAGACGTTGCTGCCATTCAAGAGCACTTGGGTCTCAAAATGTCTTTTGAAGACATTGTTGAGATTGGCAGGCAAGCAGCTGAAGAATAAAATCCTACCAATCTAGAAAGTGCTGAACCTCATGGTGAGGAGACACTTGCTGAGGATAATACAACAGTCTCAACCTCTCCCGTTGATGATAATGAGGAGCAGTCCTAGTTTAGTTGATTAGGATTTAGTTTTTCTTTGTTGCTTTGTAATTTTTTTGTATATATCTCTTATGCTTCTTTTTGATTAATCACTCTCTCTTGTATTTCTTTTTGTATTCAATGACAAAAGGGGGAGATTGGTATCAAATTCTAACTTGTGATATTACATTGGTGATTGGTATCAAATTGAACTTGTGCTATTGATCATGTAATGCTCTGATTATTGCTCTGATTATGTGATATTGCCCATATCTGATACATAGTGCATTCTGATACATAATAATGTACCATGTTTGTACTCTGATACATAATTTTGTATAAGCTATAATACTCTGATTAATGAATGCGAATAGCTTGTGATTATGTTGTTGAAATGTATCATAAACTCTAAAATTCAGGGGGAGATTCTAAAATAATCTCAAGGTTAAAACTGTGTGTTTGTCATTAAATCAAAAAGGGGGAGTTTGTAAGTCATGAGCTTCCCTGATCATGTTTTTGATTTAATTCCCAAACATACAATACATATGAAGTATTTGATTGATCTAATGATTTGAATTGAGAAACATTTCAGGCAAACAAGCAGACACTATACACTTGGAACAAAAGCTTGGAACTCAAGGAATCAACCAAAATTGGAGGATGTGCTTGAGAAAGATGCAAATATGTATAGTGTGATTAGTTGTCATAGTAGTTATTTTTGGTAGACTAATCACTATGGTTTCATACTTAAGTATTTGCCAAAGAAAGTAAATCAATCAACTAATAAGTCAATTGATGAATCAGTTGGGCAATCGATTGTCTCACTCAGAACAAGAGTTTTTACTACGTAAATCGATTACTTAAAGGTTCTTAGTGAAACCTGAGTTCTGAGTTTTATCCAATCAATTGGACAATCGATTGGGACATCAATTGAGTAATCGATTTTGTGATTCACAGAACCAACCACTTACTGAATCAATCGATTGGCAAAATGATTGTGAAAATGTTTTTCATCAGGAATGAGTTTTGTGATCAATCAAATCGATTGGGGCATCAATTGAATTAGATTCGATACTATTTCACTTGAAAAAAATACTTCAACATACTATCAGATTCGATATTGTATTTCATTTGAAAAAATACTTCAACTTACATAAAAAATAATCTACCAGATCCTGGCATCTGGTGGTGTGTTTGGTAGGAAATTCAAGGAACTGCAATATGCAGAACCATAATCATATCAACGCCGCAAACGACATAAACAACATGCAGAAATATAAATTTAGTTTAAATATTATATCAAAAAATATGCCATACATTTCATTGTGCCAATGATTGTCATATACATCCTAATGTGGTTTAATAGTCGTATACATCTTAACTAATCTATTACAAGGTTAGTGACATAATATTCTTTTGTTAATTCAATCATGCTTTCAACGTTTGATTTTTAAGTGGTTGGACATCTTTCTCGGTTTCCATGAGTTCATGAAAAAAGACATATTTTCCACAAATTGATCATCCCATGATTCTGATTCTTGTTTGTGGTGCACTCTCCATTCTATAGACTTCATAAGTAATGGACAACCGTCCTTCAAGTATACATGATCAAAATGATTTTGGTTGATGCATCCAATGCACAAAAATATGTAAAGTTGGATTTAGGGGTGCACAACCTCGTAGTGGTAGAAAAGTTTCAGAAACTCCATCTTGAAATCTTATCAACTCAACTACAACTCTATTGTATTGAGTTGTAACAAGATGACCCATTTTTGGAAACAACATCCATTTTTCTGTAAGTGCCTTATAAAAGTTTCCAGGATACAGAGCGTCTTTGATAACATCTAATTGTTTCTCTTATGAATACAACTTGACATAATCTGACTTATGCTTATTTATCTCGTAAATGAGATCATGTTACACAATTTCACAATTCTCCTCGCCCTTATCAAGATGTGCAAAGACAACCTGAAATCTACAACTTCCATCACCAACAATATCCGTAATTTTTTCAATATATGAATGCATAAAAAGAGACATATGATCAATAAATGAAATTTTTGTTTTGAGAATGGATTAGGCGAGAAATTCAAAAAATGTGGGCTCTTCTTTCTTGAGCATGATAACTTCGATTAAGAAACTAGATTTTTCGGATGTAGTGAATCAACATGCTCCTGCAAAGATAGTGATCATTTAGTTGACCCATCGTTGGTATACACCGAACCTTCTTTGGTGCGCCTTTGGTTTTCACGTTCTCACTAGGTGGATTCCGCGACGTCGTTTATGGGAAAGCTATTTCACAAGTTTACTCCTTGATAAGTAATTTTGTACCATAATTCGCTTTGTCAAAATGTTCCTAAAATATAAATATGTACCTAACTTTTATATATTATCACATGCATTTCATAAATTAGCAATTATTTAATTTACTACAACATAATCATCAAACTGTTGCCTCTTTTAATGAATGTGTACCTCATCAAGTTGAATAGGTATTGCATGCACTAATTTCTTATAAATGATGCAAGCACATGGCAAACTGTAAGTTTTTCTAATCTCACAACCATATTTTATTTTGTCCATACTACATTTCTTTGTTTGTGGTTCTTCAAAATGAATAAAATTCAATCCAGCTCTAGAAATTTTAAACACCAAATTCAAATACAAAACATTGTCTTTTTACCTGTGTTCTAACACAATCAAACTCGTTTCAAACAAGGTTGAAATTTTAGTGATCTATGTTTGCATCATATTGTTCATCGTTTTCCAACCACTCACTAAATCACCTTTACTATCCAACAAAAACCTTTTCAACCTACTGTGAGAAAATTCAACTCTGTTTGTGGTTCTGTTACCAAAGTGTAACAAACGATTTGTTCATACTCTTATAATTTTCTCCTTCACCATATCCATTATGGTACTTTCGACATATTTAAAGAATTTTGGAATTTTTTCCCACACACCTTTTTGAACTCAACAACGACACCAACATATGCATCAGTTGAAGGAGATTCCACTACAACGTCCAAAACCCTCATTATGTTGTTCCATAATTATGTCAGTTTGACCTATTTCGTATTCACATCTACAAGTTTCACAAATTTTACATTCACATCCAACTTGTGTTTAACTCTGACATTTGTTTTGAAACATGATACAACACAGTAATGCAGTAGAGGTTGCAAAAAACTTTGCAACATCATTCATCAATGCAGTATCTTTGTCAGTCACAATTACCTTACGAATCTTGTCTTCTAACATAAAAAATTACAACACATCTCTAGGACCCAAGTGAAATCATCCTCCATTTCAAACTTGAGAAAAGGAAACCCAACTAAATATGTCATCTTTGTTGAAGTTACACGAACAATCTCAAGAGCATTTCATACTAATTTGTTTTATAAGTCAAATCCATCAATAACATGGTCAGAAAAGTGTTAAGCAAATTGATTGATTTAAGATGAGCTCAAAAACCATTCTGAATTTTAGTTTCAAACTTATCAATTATTCTATATCTATATACATATTTGTGATCAGTTGGTTTCAAATCAGTTGTTTCCTTCGGTTTCAAGTAAGGTACATGCTCAAGTATTTCTTCAGGAGTAGGCTCAGGTTTCTAATCGGCTGTTAGGGAATGTTTGGGTTGAGCTTTATCCTCAACCATAACTAACTACAAATATTTAATGTAACACCCCGATTTTCAAAGCGAGGGTGTATTTTTTTTTCAAAAGAAATTAAAATAAAACAGAGAATTAAATAAGGAAATACCTTTGGATAAATAATTGAGTCATTATAATTTACAAGCAGCGGAAAAGTTTCTCAAATTATAAATCCAAAATATTTACACATCAAAAAGTGGTACATGTAACCCATCGAAAATAACATGTCAAGCTGACAATATTAGTATAAGTACAATCTTCCATTTTAAAATAAATACAAATCAAAAGAAAGACGTTTGTTCCCTCTATGTCAAGTTATTCTGATCATTCTCCAAAACAAACTAAACGCCTTGAGTGATCTCTACGCGCCCCGTAAGATCCTCCTAACATAGCTCCAGTCAGGCATTCCCCTCTACATTCCCATCCACAGGGTACGAACCGGTAGGATTGTCCTGGCTCTCATCTGAGGGCAAAGACCAGTTTTCCACAATAGTTGTAAAGGGTCACCAATCGAAATTAACAGTTAACGCATAACATTTAGATTTTCAAATGCACAAGATAACCTTTCAACCTAGCATGCACCTTAAAAGGGTTTTCCATATGCTAAAAGTTCATATAATGTTTGCAAAATAGAAATGAAATCAAAATAAGTCTTAGATCAATCAGGCAATAACCAACTGGTCAATCCATTGATGAACCAATTGAACAATCGATCATCTAACTCAAAATAAGGATTTCCACTGGGCCAATCGATTGGGAAATCGATTTGGATGAAGGATTTTAGTAAAAACTGAACTCTGGGCTTAATTCAATCGATTGGGAAATCGATTGAATGAATAACTGAGCCCCTGAGTTGATGCCAATCGATTTCCAAATCGATTTTGTCAGTTTTGCTGAGTTCCTGTCTTACTGCCAATCGATTTCCAAATCGATTTCTTAAGAGGTTTTGAAAGACATATTGCAAAATCGATTGGCAAATCGATTTTGTCAAATTAGTGAAGTCCCTACAACTCATCAAATCGATTGAGAAATCGATTTCCCTGCTTATTCTTCCAAAAATACATAAATTAATTCAATCACATTCATACATAACTCCAAATCTTAACACTTAGCAATTCCCACACAATCATCACGACAAATTGGATTTCGAAATAGTTTTACAATCCATCAAATCGATTTCCCTCATCATTTTTCCAAAAATTCATGAATTAACTCAAGTCATTCCTACTCAAGTCCACAACTTAACACTTAGCAATTCCTACGCGATTACCACGGCAAATGGGATTTCGAAAACCATCATACTTACACACAATAATTAACACATAACACTTAGCACCTTCAACGCGATTACCACGATAAATCAAAATTCAAAACACTCAATCATAGACTCGAATCAAACACGACTCGCGTGCCAAGCACCCTAATGCAATGCGTATATGCCAAAATGCATGGACTCGGAATTCCAAACCAAAACCCTCCTCGAAGGGCCGTAAATCATAATTGTACCGCCTATCGCAGGCCAAAGTACCAATTACCGAGGTGCCACCTATCACGGGTCTGCACGATTTACTAAAAAGCGTAAACCATAAACGTACTGCCTATCACGGGCCCGTACCGTTTATCGAGGTGCCACCTATCACGGGTCTGCACAATTTACAAAAAAGCGAAAACCATAAACGTACTGCCTATCACGGGCCCTATCGTTTATCGAGGTGCCACCTATCACGGGTCTGCACGGTTTTCAAAAACGTAAATCATAAATGTACCGCCTATCACAGGCCAAAGTACTATTTATCAAGGTGCCACCTATCACGGGTCTGCACGGTTTTCAAAAAACGTAAATCATAAATGTACCGCCTATCACAGGCCAAAGTACTATTTATCAAGGTGCCACCTATCACGGGTCTGCACGGTTTTCAAAAACGTAAATCATAAATGTACCGCCTATCACAGGCCAAAGTACTATTTATCAAGGTGCCACCTATCACGGGTCTGCACGGTTTTCAAAAACGTAAATCATAAATGTACCGCCTATCACAGGCCAAAGTACTATTTATCAAGGTGCCACCTATCACGGGTCTGCACGATTTACAAAAAGCATGAAAATGCATGAGCATATACTGACTCCATCCACAACAATCGTTAAGCAAATGCAGATATTAAAAGATTCCCCATTTTTAATACTCACTTAACTTAAACGATTTTCACAACAAACATTAAGCAAACAGAAATATTAAGAGATTCCCCATTCTTAATACTCTTTTAACTTAAACGATTTTCACAACAAACATTAAGCAAACAGAAATATTAAGAGATTCCCCATTCTTAATACTCATCTCTTGAAACAATTTTCCAAAAAAACGATAGTTAAGTAACCGAGACATTAAGAGATTCCCCATTCTTAATACTCATTTACTGAAACGATTTTCCAAAAACGATAGTTAAGTAACCGAGACATTAAGAGATTCCCCATTCTCAACGCCCAGTTAACTTAAACATTTTCCTCAAACGCACATTAAGTAAACCGAGGTATTAAAAGATTCCCCATTTTTAATACTCATTTAACTTAAACGATTTTCAAAACAAAACATTAAGTAAACAAGACATTAAGAGATTCCCCATTCTTAATACTCATTTAACTTAAACGATTTTCAAAACAAAACATTAAGTAAACAAGACATTAAGAGATTCCCCATTCTTAATACTCATTTAACTTAAACGATTTTCAAAACAAAACATTAAGTAAACAAGACATTAAGAGATTCCCCATTCTTAATACTCTTTTAACTTAAAAGATTTTCCAAAACAAACATTAAGTAAACAAGACATTAAGAGATTCCCCATTCTTAATACTGTAAACATATATATACATTACATATAATAACATATATATATATATATATATATATATATATTACTAATAATAATAATATATAATATATATATATATATATAATAATTAAACCTTAACCAATAAAACCTAAATATCTAGATATTTATGAAAATCATCACTTCTCAAACCATTTTGATAAAAATATCTACTCTCGTCGCAACTCAATTGACAGATAAAATTTTTAGCGACAAGTGATATTTTTAACAAAACTCTCTGGTGTCCAATTCTTCGTAACGTAAATAAATTATTCTTCGACAAATAATTTTAATCCAATTTCCATAAATATATTTTTGGCATTTAACCCACTAATTACCAAAAACTAGACTAAAAGCCTAAGAACTTCAACACCAAATACTCTAAAATCGTATAATTTAGGATTTAAAATTAAGGGTCTTACATTTAACACTAATTAAAACTCGATTATGCAAAGAAAAAGACAATTACGAACTATATTAACACCCATCATGTGTTGAATCTAGTAGTGTTACATTTTTAAAAAACATACAATCGGAGGCATAAATCCGATACTGTTAACTTTTTGAAAATCACACTATTGGATAGAAGTACATTACATTCACAATGAATAAAAATAGATTTAACAATTTCAATGGATAGAAGAATGAGATTTTTGAACTCCAAAAACTTTAAAATATGTGATAAATTTGAGTTCGAGGATTGAAGAAGAAGTGTTTGGTGAAAAGGTTGACACTGCTTTTGTATTGGTACCTATTGCATGTTGGCATTCGGGAATTTATTGACTTAGAGGTTCGGATCCAGTAAGAGGTAAATATGAAAATTTGAGGGACCTCTAGACAACAAGGGGTGGATAAGAAACTCTCAAATTTGAAGCATATAAGGTTTCTATGTGCATATGATACCCGTTCTTTGACCCGAGTTCCTATCAATACTCATTGGGACAAAAAGAACCTTTAGGACAAGATGTAAGCCTTTTGTAGAGTTTGAATTAATTTGGTTGGAAAAATTTGGGACAAACTAACTAGTTCCTATTTTTTGTATTTACTAGCAACAAACTCGTGATGTCACATGGGTTGCACATCGTTCGTCTTCTATATGTATCTTGTTCAGACATCAAATAAAGAATTAAAGGTGCAAACACGAGAAGGGGAGGTTGAATTGTGTTTGACAAAGATGATAACTTTTTATGAATTACTTAGATAAAAAGCAATCAGATTTTGAGGCAGCAAACAATTAAATCATAAATAATTTGACACATAAACTTGGCTACATCCTAACCCCTCATTTAGAAGGCTTTAATCCACTAATTCAAATACCTTGACTTACAAAGCACCTGGCGCTCAAAGCCAGTCTTTCCTAACAGCCTGAAAACCCCAAACTTTTGAGGAACTAACCACATTGACCCTACATGCCAAGTCTTCTTCTAACAACCTGACAACCCCAAATTGAAGAAGAAACTAAACCATTATCGGGTTCGATACAAAATATTGGAACTGGAGTAGTTGCTTCTAACAAAGTTGATAATAATAATAACTCTCACACTCTAAGAAAAAACACTTAAAGAATATTTCTCATTCGAACAAGTGCTTCTATATTTGAACTCTAAGATGAATTTGAAATTTTGAGCTTGGGTTCTTCTACTTTTTTTCTACTTTTTGATGATTTTCTTCTTCAGCCTTGAATATCTATTTATAGTTAAAATTTGAGCTTCAATTTAGTTCTTGTTTAATTCTGAATTGTATCTTATTTTGATTGAGTTTGTAAGTTATCCAGGTTAATTATGTTCGTATTTTGTTCAGATTGCATAAGTAAATTCTTTAGATTGATTCTGATCATCTTTTATTGTAGATAAATCCTGATCAAATCTTGACCATATCTTTTTTTCAATTTGGTCAGACATTTTCTTCAATTATAAATATGAATGAAATCTTATTTTAGATTTTCTTAAATTTTCCATTATACATTTGAATCAAATCTTATTTTAGATTCTTTTAAAAAACATGAATCTTCTTTCAAACTCTTTGAAGTCAAATATATTATTCTCATATAATACTTTTGTTATTATCAAAACTCTAAGAATAAAATCAACTTAGTTCCAACAAGAACCTCATTTTATTTATCAACGATAAATATTTGTCATGTATTTTTTAATATTTATCATGGAGAAAATTTTTTTAACCCATAATTTTTTATTTTCATCTTTGAAAAACATTTATTTTATGTTTTTTTAATATTTATCAATGTCAAATATAAATTTTTTTTATGTTGGGAGTTTGTTCTCACGTGCTATCTATTATATTATTATTAGATTTAAAGTCTTTAGTAAGTGGAGTTGATCATAGCATTTGGGCACATGTTTTTAGCTTTTTAGTTTGGTATTTTAAAAGCTCTTTATAGCTTAGATTAATATTTTTAGCTTGTTTCTAAACTTTGGGTCGAATTTTAATTATAATTTTATTATTTGCATTTTAATTTTATTATGTATATTTTGACTCTTTCTCGATCTGTAGGTCATAACTTGAGCTCTGGAAATTGGATTGACACATATGACCAGGCGTTGAAAAGATAAAAATCTGAGCTACAACTTTTGTGTTGGAAGGAAAGACCAATTCTGAACTTTACTTGGCAGAAATTGCAAATTTCATAATTTGGATATTTGTAATAATTTTAATTAGCGGGCCACTTGTTTTTAAACCCTAAACCTTAAAGTCCAATAACAAGTACTATATATTGGCAGTTTTGTTTCTTTTCTAGGACGGAAAAATTAGGATTCAAATTGCTACAAGAAATAAATAGTTTTATTTTAATAATTTCAATTAGTGGGTCACTTGTTTTTAAACTCTAAACCCTAAAGGCCAATATCGAGTACTATATATTTGCAGTTTTGTTTCTTTTCTACGGAGGAATTATTAGGATTCAAATTGCTACAAGAAATAAACAGTTTTTATTTCAATTTCATGGAAGGCTAATTTTATAAGATTAATCCACGAGTTCAGAGTTTCATCAACAACTTGAGATTCAGGTTTCACTATCAATTTCTATTCATGATTCTATTCTTGTTTATTTGATTATATTGATATTTTGATTGCTTAAATAGAATTTCAATAGGATTGATTAAATTTATTTGACAGAATTTGGTTTCAGTTTCTAATTTAATTGAATTATAATTTCGCGACGCTTGATCGTTCATTATAATATTTTGATGATTGTGATGCTTAATCTAATCAAAGAAACCAAATTCACATAGGATTGATTATGCTTGTTTGATCAATTCTATAGTCCAATAAGAATAGAATCACAGATTAGAAATTAAACTCATTGATAGAATCTGTGATAGGTTTGAAACTCGAATAAGTGGATTAATTGTTTTGCTCATCTGTTAAAACAAAAACCTAAACCCCCCCCCCCTTTTAATTTTAATTTTCAATTCGGTTATTATTAATATATCAGAAGTCCTTGTGAAACGATTCGAGTTATTACTTCTATTTACATTTTATCAATTGTATTTGACCCATGTGCGACAACGGATCAAATTTGCACCGTTGTCGGGGACTCTCTGATAATAATATTAACCCTGTTTTTAGGCGACTGTCTCGGCTTGCTCCTAAATTTTGCTAGAAAATCAGAAAAAAATCAAGGAACAGGACTCCGTATAAGCACTTATACGGAAACCACGGTCAAAATCCCAAATTCCTTCGTTTAGACCTTTTTTTCAATTTTTTTAATTTTTCATATTCTCCAAAAATTCCAAAAAAAATTGCGTTGCCTTTATTTGAATTTTAGAAATTTTTAATGGTATTTTTATATTTTTTGGATTTTATTTGATAGGGTTTTTTATTTTTCACTTCAATTTTAGCCTTTGGGACATTGTTGGAATTTTCAGAATTGTTATTTTGTATTGAATTGTTATGATGATGCGTGACTAGGGCTAGTTCTTTGAATTTTCATTCTCTTGAACCTGAAATAGATAGGACATTTCATTTACGTCGTAGACTAAATAGAGCTGCTAGTGTTAACGAGTTAGAGTGAGATACTGAAATTGATAACTTGTTGCAAAATATGGCTGATGCGAATAATAGAACCTTAAGACAACTTGTTGCACCTAATGTCATTATAATGCATTATGTATCACATATCCTGAAGTTACTGTACCATTTGAACTTAAATCTAGTTTAATACACTTGCTTCCAAGGTTTAATGGTCTTGCAGGTGAGGATCCCCACAAACACTTGAAGGAATTCCATGTTGTGTGTTCTACCATGAAGCCTCAAGGAGTCACAGAAGACCACATTAAGCTGAGAGTCTTCCCATTTTCACTCCAAGATGCTGCCAAGGACTGGTTGTACTACCTTCAACCAGGTTCTGTTACAAGTTGGAATGATCTCAAGATATTGTTTCTAGAAAAATTCTTTCCTGCCTCAAGAGCTGCTTCAATCAGAAAAGAAATATGTGGCATCAGGCAGATTGACAGGGAATAATTACATGAGTATTGGGAGAGATTCCAGAAATTAGTGTCAAGCTGTCCTCACCACCAGATTTTTGATCAATTGCTCATCCAATATTTTTATGAAGGTTTGCTACATATGGATAGAAGCATTTTGGATGCTGCTAGTGGAGGGGCCCTTGTCGATAAGACCCCAGAAGCGGCAAAGGCTTTGATTGAGAACATTTCCATTAATTCTCAGCAGTTTACAACTAGAAACAATTCAACAGTGTTGACAAAGGGTGTGAATGAAATTCAAACGTCTTCCCACAAGAATTTAGAAGGAAAACTTGATGAGCTTACATCTTTAGTAAAAAAATTGGCAATAGGTAAAGCCCAAGCAGTTGTTTGTGGTATTTTCACTTCTCCAGAGCATCCTTCAGATTCATGTCCTAGATTGCAAGAAGACCCAATTGTTGATGCTCCTCAAGCATATGCAGCAAATATATACAATCCTCAAGCCAACTATGATCTATTATCTAACAGGTACAATCCTGGTTGGAGAAACCATCCCAACTTGAGATGGGGGAATTCATCTGCACAAGAACAACCTAGGCAGCAACAACAAAATATTCCTCAACGGCAAAACAATGCACCTTCATTAGAGGACCTCGTTAAACAGATGGTTGTCCAGAATCTCCAATTTCAACAAAGAACAGATTCCAACATTCAAAATTTGAAAACAAAGATTGGTCAGCTAGCCACTTCAATCAATCAATTACATGCTCAGGGTCAAACCAATTGCCTGCACAGTCAGTAGTAAATCCAAATGCTCCCAATGTTAGTGCAATTACATTGAGGTCTGAGAAAGCTGTTGAAATACCAAAGGTACCTGAAACTGTAGTGAAAAATAACAAGGTTGCTGAGGATACTTTGATATATGAAACTGTTGATGTTGAGCAAAATGTACCACTTCCTTTTCCTCAAAGGGCAGTGAAGACTAAGAAAATGGACGAGGCAGATAGGGACAACGAGATCCGGGATACATTTAGGAAGGTGGATCGAACATTCCCCTTCTTGAAGCAATTAAACAGATTCCAAGATATGCAAAATTTCTAAAAGATTTGTGCACACACAATAGAAGGTTAAAAATAAATGAAAGAGTAAACATGGGGCGAAATGTTTCAGCCCTTATTCAGCCCATGCCTCAAAAATGCAAAGATCCAGGAACTTTTTTCATTCCATGTACCATAGGCAATAGTCAATTTGAAAATGCTATGTTAGATTTAGGAGCTTCCATTAATGTTATGCCTACATCTATTTTTAACTCTGTTGCTCTTGAATCTTTACAAAGTACAGGTGTTACCATTCAATTGGCGAACAGAAGCAATACTCGTCCCGCTGGACTTGTGGAGGATATACTTGTTTGTGTTAATGAATTGATATTTCCTGCAAATTTTTACATTCAGAATGGTTTTTGAGCTCATCTTGAATCAATCAATTTATCCAATCAGAAAATACAAGTCTTGGTCATCAAAGGTTGGGACACACGAGTTTTGAAGAGATGCAAGTTTTAAGAAAGCAAGGAGTTATACGTAGAGACAATATTCGAGAGCTACCATTTTGTGAACATTGTGTATATGGCAAAATGCATAGGGTTAAATTCACAACTGGTCAACATTGCACCAATTAGGAAATACAGTTTCAAAAGTTTTTGAAGACAAACATAATGTAACCAAAGGCACATACAGGCCTGTCTAAATTACTATGACAATGCAACACCAAAAGGGGTCATGTTGAAGATTGAGACCCATGCCTGTCAGATTTTATTGATGACCATGATTAAAAAACAAGAATAAGGTGTGTGTTTTCAAACTCAAGTATGGCTATGAAATTTTGGGCTAAAGCTACTCACAGAGCCTTCTATTTCATCAACATGAGCCCATCAACAACCATAAATGTGAAGACTCCTCAAGAACCTAGGATTAGTAAGGTTTCAGACAACAGTCACCTTAAATTTTTTGGGTGTACTGCATATTTTGATGGAGTGAAGGGGTACAAAAATTTGATGAATTGAAAATAAAAGATGCATTACAAGTAGAGGTGTCAAATTTCATGGAGAAAAACTCTAGAAGTCATTAAATACACTGAGGACCAAATGAATTTTCAAGTAGAGGTGTCGCACACGGGTCAAATACAATTGATAAAATGTAAATAGAGGTAATAACTCGAATTGTTTCGCAAGGACTTCTGATATAATCATAATAACTGAAATGAAAGTTGAAATTAAAAAGGGGTTTTTTAGATTTTTGATTTAACAGATGAGCAAAACGATTAATCCACTTATTCGAGTTTCAGACCAATCACAAATTCTATCAATGAGTTTAATTTCTAATTTGTGATTCTATTCTTATTTGACTATAGAATTGATCAAACAAGCGTAATCAGTCCTATGTGAATTCGGTTTCTTTGATTAATTTAAGCATCACAATCATCAAAATATTACAATTAACGATCAAGCGTCGCAAAATTATAATTCAACTAAATTAGAAACCGAAACTAAATTCTGTCAAATAAATTTTATCGATCATATTGAAATTCAATTTAAGCAATCAGAATATCAATATAATCAAATAAACAAGAATATAATCATGAACCGAAATTGACAGTGTAACCTGAATCTCAAGGTGTTGATGAAACTCTGAACTCGTGGAATAATCTTATAAAATTAGCCTTCCATGAAATTGAAATAAAAACAGTTTATTTCTTGTAGCAATTTGAATCCTAATAATTCCTCCGTAGAAAAGAAACAAAACTGCAAATATATAGTACTCGATATTGGCCTTTAGGGTTTAGAGTTTAAAAACAAGTGACCCACTAATTGAAATTATTACAAAAGTCCAGATTATGAAATCTGCAATTTAGGCTCAGTAAAAGTTTGGAATTGGACTTTTATTCCAACACAATTATTGTAGCTCTTATTTTTAGCTTTCCAACGTCTGCTCGTATGCGCCAATCCGATATCCAGAGCTCAAATTATGGCCTAAACAGCGATCAAAAGTCAAAATGCAAATAATAAAATTATAATTCAAATTCGATCAAAAGTTTAGAAACAAGCTAAAAATATTATTCTAAGCTATAAAAAGCTTTTAAAATACCAAACTAAAAAGCTAGAAACATGTGCCCAAAAGCTATGATCAAAAGGTCTTTATTCATATTGTAACATGGTCAAAGTAAGGGTGAGATAATCCTAAGGAGACTAGGGCTGAAAATCAAAGAGGATAAATGAGTAATGATTAAGAGAGAAAAATAACATTAAGATGTAACTCAATAAAATATCATTGACTTTTGTTTTCACACTCTCTTTGCTCACAACACAACTATATTTT
Source organism: Cicer arietinum (assembly GCF_000331145.2). Lineage (NCBI taxonomy): Eukaryota > Viridiplantae > Streptophyta > Magnoliopsida > Fabales > Fabaceae > Cicer > Cicer arietinum. The sequence continues at coordinate 41,394,009 of NC_021165.2, forward strand.
CTCATTTTTTTTTCTTCTTTTTTTTCTCTTTTTTTTTTTTTCCTTCTTTTCTATTTTTTTATTTTTTATAACCCTCAAATTTAAAAAACAAGTTGAACACCCCTGCACTTATTTAAGGAAACACTCCTTTATCCCCCAAGATTAAGTCAATTCATTATTTTTCAATTTTAGACTCGTAATGAGCTATATAACGAAGAATTGGATAATTAGGCTCAAAGGGGCTTAAACAAATGGATAACTATAGGGTAGGCTTATTTGGCTAGTAGCTTAATCAAGAAACAAATGCATAGATCATTTCAATATATGCATGCGGACATGAGTCAAGTCAAGTTACGGCATAACTAACAATCATGAGTGAGATAACACACAAGAAAAAACAAAGATGGAAAAATGTATTCTATTAATAATAAGGCTAAAAAAAACTCACAAAGGTTAATAACTTATCACAAATGATACTCAATTTCGCATTTTAACTCAATGTATTTTACCAAGAATGCAAAGATATTATCCAATCATATCAGTCCAAATAAACTATCAACATTTACAACCATAAAATCTGATGAAAAAACATGCAGTGCAATATCCATTATTATTATTTTTTATTTTATGTTTTTTGAAACATAACAAATAAAATCCTAAAACAAATAAAATCCTAAATAATACCTCCACACTTAAATTACACATTGTCCTCAATGAAAGTAACATGTATAAAATAAGAGTAAGGAAAGGGAGCTCCTTGTTTAAACTTCAGTATAGGTGGGCTTTTCCAAAGAGATTTCTTATACGGTAGCATCTTCAACCACATAGCTCTCATGGAATCGCTTGAGGCGTTGTCCAGTTACTTTGAACACTTTCTCGGTGTTTTCGCTTTTTATTTCCACTGCACCATGAGGAAAAATGTTAGTGACAACAAAAGGGCCAATCTTCTTCGATCGAAGTTTCCCAGCCATAATTTTAAGACAGGGTTGAACAATAAAACTTTTTTGCCAATGGAAAATTCCTTCCTAGAAATCATCTTATCATGAAAGTACTTAGTTTTCTCCTTATAGATCCGAGAGTTCTAAAAAGCTTCGAGTCTAAGCTCTTCAAGTAGTTGCAATTGAAGCTTTCTCACCAAACCTGCTTTCTCCATCTCAAGATTACAACTCTTGACCATCCAATAAGCACGATGCTCTATTTCCACTAGAATGTGACACTCCTTACCAAACACAAGTCAATAAGGGGACATCCCTATTAGAGTTTTATAGGCTGTTTTATGAGCCCAAAGAGCTTCTTCAAGTCGGTGGTTCCAGTCTTTCCTGTTTGGCTGCACCATCTTTCTAAGATCTGTTTGATTTCCCTATTTGAGACATCAGCTTGCGCATTAGTCTTGGGATGATAACGTGTAGAAACTCTATGCACAACCCCATACTTCCGAAGAAAAACGTCCATGGTGCGGTTGCAAACATGAGTGCCTTGATCACTTATGATGGCCCGGGGTGGTCTAAACCTGCAAAAAATACTTGATCCGAAGAAAAGTATTTGGCATAACGTTTAAGTTTGTGTATTTGTGTTCTGGATGCATCTGCAGAAAAGACTCCAACAACTAGATAATTAACTAAATCAGCAAACCAAGGAGTTACCTCACGCAACTGTAGTAGTTGCTCATCAGGTTAGTCATCTTGAATGGGTATAGGGTCCTTATCCATTTCTATTATGCTCAAATGATATGCCACGAAATTTTTAGCTCCATACTTATCTTTAATCTCTAAATCAAATTCTTGGAGTAACAACATCCACCAGATCAATCTCGGTTTTGCTTCTAGTTTCTTTAGCAAGAACTTCAAAGCTACATGGTCAGTAAAAACAACTACCTTCAAACCTAGCAAATATGATCTAAACTTATCAAGTGCAAAAACAATAGCTAAAAGTTCCTTTTCAGTGGTAGTATAATTAGCCTTACCAACCCTTTGTGCAAGGACTGCTCCCATTGCATAGTTAGATGCATCACACATAATTTCAAAACGAATGGTCCAATTGGGTAGATGAATTATGGGAGTAGAGGTCAGTGTTGCCTTTGTTATATGCATCACACATAAAATCAAACGCCTTCTTGCATTTGTCATCGAAGGCGAAACTGGCATTTTTTTGCAGCAAATTTGACAGTGGAAGAGCTATCTTGCTGAAATCCTTGATAAAGCGCCTGTAAGACCCGTAATTTTAAAGTGTGCTTTATGTATTTTGTGTATTTTGGATTTTGGCTCGGAGGCTTTTTAGCCAAAGTTAATAATATTTTGGAGATATTTGTTAAAAGTAAGTAATATATATATATAAATATATATTTATGTTTATATGTGTTTGTTTGGGGGGAAAAACAAAGGAAAGAAAAAGAAAGGAAGGAAAATTCAACTTTTGCATCTTCTTCCTCTGATCAACCGTGAACCGATTTCCCTCCTTCTCCCGTTTTCATTTTCGTCGCTTTCTTTTCTTCAAAACTAGTAACCCAAGGTTGGGTGAGAGTTAGAACAAGGATTTCGCAACTCCACTCTTCCTCTTTGATTCGAAAACGAAGAAAAACGGTATTTGAGATCCAAACACAAACCCCTCCGTTTCTTCTAGATCCAAGCTTCATTTCGCGAAGAGTTAGAAGGGAAAGTTGCTCACTACCACGCCACGGTGCTAGGGGACCAATTTGGAGGTGACGTTGCGAGCAAAGATTTTACCGGCTTTACTCGCGGTACCGGAAAACCACGTTGAAGCTAACGTTAAGGTAAGGGCTCCTTCCAAACTTTTAGTTTGCATTTAGGGACTTATTTGTGGTTGTGTGGGAAGGAATTTTGTTAGGGTTTAATGTATCGATTTGGGGAAAAACGAATCTAATGTGTTATGGGTAAAACCTTAGAGTTAGGTTTTGTTTATATTGATGAATGTTTCGTGGTAACTGAATTTGAAGTCATTTGTGTATGAATATGTGTAAATGAAGTCTGATGTATTTGGGTGTCATGTTGCGTTGATTTGTGTTCGTCGTATTTGGCGTATTCATACTTGATGGGTGTTGATTGATGTGTTTTGGTGTGAATTATGGTTTGAATGTGGGAGTGTATTTGAGCTTGTTTTCTGTGAAATTTGAAAACCATTAGAGTTAAATGAGTATTAAAAATGGGGAATCTTTTAATACCGCGGTTTACTTAATGTGCGTTTGAGAAAAATGTTTAAGTTAAACGAGTCTTAAGAATGGGGAATCTCTTAAGGTCTGCGTTTACATAATGTTGTTTTGGAAAATCGTTGAGTTAAATGAGCATTAAGAATGGGGAATCTCTTAATGTCTTGATTTGCTTAACGTTTGTTTTGAAAAATCAGTTAAGTTAAAAGAGTATTAAGAATGGGGAATCTCTTAATATGTCTGTTTGCTTAATGTTTGTCGTGAAAACCGTTTAAGTTAAATGGATATTAAAAATGGGGAATCTTTTAATATCTGCATTTGCTTAACGTTTGTTGTGAATGGAGTCGGTATATGTTCATGCATTTTCATCCTTTTTGTAAATCGTGCAGACCCGTGATAGGTGGCACCTTGATAAATAGTACTTTGGCTTGTGATAGGCGGTACATTTATGATTTACGTTTTTGAAAACCGTGCAGACCCGTGATAGGTGGCACCTCGATAAACGATACGGGCCCGTGATAGGCAGTACGTTTATGGTTTTCGCTTTTTTGTAAATTGTGCAGACCCGTGATAGGTGGCACCTTGGTAAATAGTACTTTGGCCTGTGATAGGCGGTACATTTACAATTTACGTTATTTTAGTAAACCGTGCAGACCCGTGATAGGTGACACCTTGATAAATAGTACTTTGGCCTGTGATAGGCGGTACATTTATGATTTACGTTTTTGAAAACCGTGCAGACCCGTGATAGGTGACACCTTGATAAATAGTACTTTGGCCTGTGATAGGCGGTACATTTACAATTTACGTTATTTTAGTAAACCGTGCAGACCCGTGATAGGTGGCACCTCGATAAACGATACGGGCCCGTGATAGGCAGTACGTTTATGGTTTTCGCAAAACCTTCAGGAAATCGATTTGGAAGTCGATTGGCATTAAGTCAGGGGCTCAGCTATCCTGTCAATCGATTGCCCAATCGATTGAATTAAGCCCAGGATTCTGTTTTCATCAAAATCCTTCACCCCAATCGATTGGCTCAGTGAAATTGATTACTCATTAACTTATCCATGTCTTGATTTGTTATGTGTTAATTAGGAGATTGAGAACTTCATTTTACTTTCATTTTTAATTGGCAAAGTATTGTATGAACTTTTCGCATATTGAAAATCCTGTTAAGGTGCATGCTTAGTTGAAAAGTTATTTTGAGCATTTAAAAACTTAATTGATATGTGTTAACTGTTACTTTCTTGGTTGGTGACCCTTTACAATTATTGTGGAAATCTGGGCTTTGCCCTCAGATGAGAGTCAGGACGGTCCTACCGGTTCGTACCCTACGGACGAGAATGGAGATGGGAACGTTTGACTGCAGTTACGTTAGGAGGATTTCACGGGGCGCGTGGAGATCACTCAGGGTGTATAGCTTTTTGGTAGGATGATCAGATTAGGATGATGTATAGGGACTAGGTGTTCTTCTTTTTGGATTGGAGTATTTTTAGTTTGGAAAACTGTACTTATACTAATATTGTCAGTCTGACTTCTTATTTGAATGGGTTTCATGTACCATTTGTTGTTGTGTAAATGGTTTGGATTTATAATTGGTGAAACTTTTTCGCTGCTTGTAAATTATAATGACTCAATTATTATCCAAAGGCATTTCATGATGTAATTCTCTGTTTTATTTTAATTCCTTTTGAAAAAAAAAATATACCCTCGCTTTGAAAAACGGGGTGTTACAATTAGCCTTACCAACCCTTTGTGCAAGGACTGCTCCCATTGCATAGTTAGATGCATCACACATAATTTCAAAACGGATGGTCCAATTGGGTAGATGAATTATGGGAGTAGAGGTCAGTGTTGCCTTTGTTAGATGCATCACACATAAAATCAAACGCCTTCTTGCATTTGTCATCGAAGGCGAAACTGGCATTTTTTTGCAGCAAATTTGACAGTGGAAGAGCTATCTTGCTGAAATCCTTGATAAAGCGCCTGTAGAAACCTGCATGGCCAAGACAAGAACGAATCTCACAGATGCAAGATGGGTAAGACAAATTAGAAATCACATCATTGTAGGCAGGATCCACTTCTATCCCATTTTTAGAGATTACGTGTCCTAAAACTATGCCCTGTTCAACCATAAAATGACATTTTTCATAATTCAACACAAGGTTAGTTTCAATACATCTATGCAAAACTCTATCTAAATTAGTCAAGCATGCATCAAATGAGGAACCATACACATGAAAATCATCTATGAAAACTTCAATACCATTTTCTATCAAGTCAGAGAAAATACTAATCATGCAGCGTTGGAAAGTGTCAGGAGCATTGCATAGGCCAAAGGGCATCCTCCTATAGGAAAATGTGCCGAAAGGGCTAGTGAACGTGGTCTTTTCTTGGTCCTCTAGTGCAATATGGATCTGAAAATAACCAGAAAAACCAGCCAACCATTCAAGCATCTGATAAATGAATGGTAAAGGAAAATGATCCTTTCTAGTTGCCTGGTTTAGTCTCCTATAATCGAAGCATACCCTCCAGCTATTCTGCACTTGTGTGGGGATAAGTTCATTATTTTAATTTTTAACCATTGTGAGTCCAGTTTTCTTAGGGACTACCTACACCAGACTCACCCATTGACTATCAGAGATGGGGTATATAATGCCTACTTGCAAGAGCTTTGCCACTTCCTTTTTTACAACATCCAGAATTAATGGGTTAAGTCCCCTTTGGGGCTGCCCATCCTCCACTAGTATCCTATGCATACACATGGATCGACTAATACCAGGAATATCAGCCAAGGTCCATCTGATTGCCTTCATGTGTTTTCTCAAAATCTGCAACAGCTTATCTTCTTGTTCATCTTCAAGTTTGGCTAAAATAATCACAGGTAACTTGCCACTTCCTTCTAAATATGCATATTTCGAATTTTCAATAAGTGGCTTAAGATATATAATCGGTCGTTGTTCAATAGAAGGTACAACACCAGTGGCTAAAGCTAAGTCTGCAAAATCAATTTTGTTAGTAGAAATATCACGATTAGCACAATGATCAACCTTCAAGGCAGCTTCGATCTCAACACACACAGAGCACAATTGAGTATCTGTACATAATTCACAAGTATAAATATCATCAAAACCAGACAATGAAGGAAAATCAATAGCAAACATATCGGGGTAGGTGTCATCAACCAAATCAGCAAACAATTCAACTTGAAATATAGAATGCTCTTTCATGGGTTGTTTCATAGCATCAAAGATGTTAAATTTTACAATGCTATCACCAAATTCCAAGGATAGAGTTCCAACATGCACATCAAATTTTGTTCTAGCAATTTTCAAGAATGGTATGCCTAAGATGATAGGCCCCCTGTTGGACTTATTATCTCCCGCCATGTCCAGAATGTAAAAATCTGCTGGAAAAATCAATTCATTAACTCGGACATGTATATCTCCACAAGTCCAGCAAGACGAGCATTGCTCCTATTCGCCAATTGAATGGTAACATAGCATTTTCAAATTGACTATTTCCTATGGTACATGGAATGGAAAAAGTTCCTGGATCCTTGCATTTCTGAGGCATGGGCTGAATGAGGGCTGAAACATTTCACCCCATATTTACTCTTTCATTACCTTTTATCCTTCTCTTGTGTGTGCACAAATCTTTTAGAAATTTGACATATCTTGGAATCTGTTTAATTGTTTCAAAGAAGGGAATGTTCACTTCCACCTTCCTAAATAAATCCAAGATATGTTTGTCCTTATCTGCCTCGTCCTTTTTCTTAGTGTTCACAGCCTTTTGAGGAAAAGGAAGTGGTATATTTTGCTCAACATCAACAGTTTCAAGTATCAAAGTGTCCTCAACAACCTTGTTATTTTTTACTGCAGTTTCAGGTACCTTTGGTATTTCAACAGCTTTACCAGACCTCAATGTAATTGCACTGAAATTGGGAGCATTTGGAATTTACTATTGACAGTGCAGGTAATTGGTTTGACCCCTGAGTCTGCAATTGATTTATTGAAGTGGCTAGCTGGCCAATCTCTGTTTCCATGTTTTGAATGGTGGAATCTGTTCTTTGTTGAAATTGGAGATTCTTGACAGCCATCTGCTTAACAAGGTCCTCTAATGAAGATGCATTGTTTTGCTATTGTGGAACATTTTGTTGTGGTTGCTGCTTCCTAGGTTGTTGTTGTGCACATGAATTCCCATATCTCAGGTTGGGATGGTTTCTTCAACAAGGATTATACCTGTTAGATGACAGATCATAGTTGGCTTGAGGATTGTATATATTTGATGCATATGCTTGAGGAGCCTCAGCAATTGGATCTTCTAGCAATGTTGTACATGAATCTGAAGGATCCTCTGGAGAAGTGCAAATACCACAGACCACTGCTTGGGTTTTACCCATTGCCAATTTTTTTACTAAAGATGTAAGCTTATCAAGTATGCCTTCTAAATTCTTGTGGGAAGAAGCTTGAATTTCATTCACAGCACTTGTCAACACTATTGAATTGCTTCTAGTTGTAAACTGTTGAGAATTAATGTACATGTTCTCAATCAAAGCCTTTACCGCTTCTGGGGTCTTATCGACAAGTGCTCCCCCACTAGCAGCATCCAAAATACTTCTATCCATAGGTAGCAAGCCTTCATAGAAATACTGGATGAGCAATTTTTCAGAAATTTGGTGATGAGGACAGCTAGAAACTAATTTCTTGAATATCTCCCAATACTCATGTAATGATTCCCTATTAATCTGCCTAATGTCACATATTTCTTTTCTGATTGAAGCAGCTCTTGAGGCATGGAAGAGTGTTTCTAGAAACAATATTTTGAGATCATTCCAACTTGTAACAAAACCTAGTTGAAGGTAGTACAACCACTCCTTGGCAGCATCTTGGAGTGAAAATGGGAAGGCTCTCAACTTAATGTGGTATTCTGTGATTCCTTGATGCTTCATGATAGAACACACAACATGGAATTCCTTCAAGTGTTTGTGGGGATCCTCACCTGCAAGACCATTAAACTTTGGAAGCAAGTGTATTAAACCAGATTTAAGTTCAAATGGTACAATAAATTCAGGATATGTGATACACAATGCATTATAATTGACATTAGGTGTAGCAAGTTGTCTTAAGGTTCTATTATTCACATCGGCCATATTTTGCAGCAAGTTGTCACTTTCACTAACTAACTCAGACTCGTTAACACTAGCAACTCTTTTAAGTCTACGACGTAAATGAAATGTCCTATCTATTTCAGGTTTAAGGGAATGCAAATTTGCCGAAGTAGCACTAATCATGCATCATCATAATAATGCAATGCAAAATCATAATTCTGAAAATTCCAACAATGTCCCTATTTCTTAAATTGAAGTGAAAAATCGAAAACCCTGTCAAATAATATAAAAATACCACCCAAAATTTCTAAATATTAAATAAAGGCAACACAAATTTTTTTGGAATTTTTGGAGAAAATGAAAAAATTTAAAAATTGAAAAAAATAGCCTAAACTAAGGAATTTGAGATTTTAAGCGTCGTATACAATAATAACTTCCTTATATGGGGCTCATATTCCTTTTTCTTTTCTTTTTTCTGGAGAAATTTCGGGGCAATCCGAGACAATCGCCTGAAAATCGGTTTTTTTTACTAGCAACGTGCCTAGGAGCTCGCAAATAAGCCTATCCGACTTGTTGAGCAACAAAACACGAAGAACAGTTTTAGAATGGTTAGTAATATTCTAAAACTGGTTAATAATGGTTAGTATTGTTAACAGAGAGTCCCCGACAATGACACCAATTTGATTCGTTGTCGCACACGAATCAAATACAATTGATAAAATGTAAACAAAGGTAATAACTCGAATTGTTTCACAACGACTTCTGATATAATAATAATAACTAAATTGAAAGTTGAAATTAAAAAGAGGTTTTTTAGATTTTTGATTTAACAGATGAGCAAAATGATTAAACAACTTTTTCGAGTTTCAGACCTATCACATATTCTATCAATGAGTTTAATTTCTAATTTGTGATTCTACTCTTATTTGACTATAGAATTGATCAAACAAGCGTAATCAATCCTATGTGAATTCGGTTTCTTTGATTGGATTAAGCATCACAATCATCAAAATATTATAATTAATGATCAAGCGTTGTAAAATTATAATTCAATTAAATTAGAAATCGAAACCAAATTTTGTCAAATAAATTTAATCGATCATATTGAAGTTCAATTTAAGCAATCGGAATATCAATATAATAAAATAAACAAGAATATAATCATGAACCAAAATTGATAGTGTAACCTAAATCTCAAGATGTTGATAAAACTCTGAACTCGTGGATTAATCTTATAAAATTAGTCTTCCAGGAAATTAAAATAAAACTGAATCCTAATATTTCCTCTGTAGAAAAGAAACAAAACTGCCAATATATAGTACTCGATATTGGGCTTTAGGGTTTAGGGTTTAAAATCAAGTGACCCGCTAATTAAAATTATAACAAAAGTTCAGATTACGAAATCTGCAATTTAGGCCAAGTCAAGTCTTCTCAACACAACCTCAAAACCTAGTGATTGCTTGAGGAACATGAAACCTACTATTAGAAGAGTTTGGAACAAATTGGTTTGCTTCTAACTAGCTTATTGTAACAATGATGTCACACTAATGACTTACGAAAATGTTTTTCTAGATCTTAACCTTATAACCTCTAATGACCTAGAAAATTTTGTGCTTGTGAGTTTTCTCATTTTCATCTTCATCCTTGAGTATCTATTTATAGAATAGGTTAGGGTTTCTCTTTTGTCCAAGAAAAATCTGAATAATAAGTGTATCTTCTTTTGATTGTTTATTCTTGTAAACTATTCTTGATCATATCTTCTTGTAAATAATTCATATCTTCTTGTAGATTATGATCAACTATTCTTATAAATAAATTATATCTTCTTATCGATAAATCTTGATCAAATATTCTTGTAAATAATTCATATCTTCTTGTGATAAATCTTGATCAAATATTTTTGTAAATAATTGATATCTTCTTGCTGATAAGATCTTGATCATATCTTTTTCCAAATAAATCTTGACCATATCTTTTTTTTAACTTGGTCACAGACTTTCTTCAGTTATAAATCTTAATCAAATATTTTTTTAGATTGTTTTCAAAAACAAGAATCTTTTTTCATATACTTGCTTGATTAGAGTGAGATGATGTGTTTCTTGAATAATGATAATCAAAGGAAGGACTGCATGACTTAGAATTAGTGGCTTTGGACAAATCACCTTGCATATCAGAGGCATCATTTGGAGTATGTTGCACCATTTTGATCAGTGGATTATGAGCTTTGAATTTATGATTTGAACAATCTCTTCATAGTTAATTATACCTTGATATGACCTCTTTAGAGGCATGTTGAGTTTGTGCATGATAGTGTTTCAACAAGTGTACTGAATCGTTGCAAGTAATAATAAAACGGTAGTACTGAGTGTCGAACTCAAGGATTGTGTTTTACTATCGAGTTGTATTTAATTACTAAAATTGAACAAAAAGTTTCTGAATTGATTGAAATAATATTTAAAATCAACAACGGTAATAAAATTGATCCTTTATAATAAGACAAAATGTCAGGGATGAGTTTCACTTTGAATCCAACCTTGGATCCTAATTTGGTCCTAGTTACTAAATTCCTTTATTGAATTATTATTGAATTCTATTTATTATTCTTTCTCTAATGTCTTAGTGACAAAACTTTTAATTCCAAAGTAACCTCTAATTTCTTAGTGGATTTAAGATTAGAATTAAGCTTTACGGTACAATAATTCTCTTTTTAAATTATTGTCTTTGCAGTAAATTTAATTGGTTTCATGACCTACATCTATCTCTAGACTACAATATCATGAATTTCTTATCTCAAGCAATAAAAAGCATTAAGGACATAGATGAGTTGATCAAGCACATAGATGAGAAAAATATGAATCGTAGAACAGTTTAAAGTTGATCAAGCAATAAAAAGCATTAAGCACAGAGATGAGAAAAATAATTCAATAAACTCATTGATATAACTAGAAATCAAATCACAAAAATAAGGGTTTCATCTTGTTACACTCATCCCTAACAAATAGGGTTTAGTTACTCATGACAAAGATAGAAAAGATAGAGATTAAAGAAGAATTACAAGAAAGATTCATGAATGATTCTTGATAAAACTGCTCCAATGGTGTTAGAAATTGTCGTCTCTGAGTTTCTCTGCTAGGGCACAAGTCTCCAAACTTTCCTATAGTAAAAAAGATGCCTACAAAGTGAGAAAAACATGTTTAATATGTTCTGAGGTGTGTTGCGCGCCCTAAGCGCGCTTCAAACACAACCCAACAGATCTAGTGGTGCAGAATTATGCCCTAAGCGCGCTTCAAGCGCACAACATCTTATATCTTGTTTTTAGTGCATTATTATCCGCTTTTGAATCCGAATTTGTTTTTGTTGTCTTCATGAAAGTTATAGCTATGGTCTTCACTTTCATGTGCACTTTGTTTGACCAATTGGACATCTACAACTCCATATATGGTTGAAATACTCCACAAAGGTCATGTTGATTTCTCACCAAAATTTAGCACTGCACTAAAATAACGAAACAAACAAAACTACAAAAAAATCTCTACTTAATCAAGGAAATAAGTACATAAATATTTCATTAAATTCAAGAACTAAAATCAACAAAATATATCGAATAACTCCTTAAATTAACTAATGATTAAAGATAAATAAGACTAAAAACAATGAAAATTATGCATACGATGAAGAGTCATTAATGCACATCAGAGGCATGGAAAATATTCACCGCCTAAACTAAGGAATTTGAGATTTTAAGCGTCGTATACAATAATAACTTCCTTATATGGGGCTCATATTCCTTTTTCTTTTCTTTTTTCTGGAGAAATTTCGGGGCAATCCGAGACAATCGCCTGAAAATCGGTTTTTTTTACTAGCAACGTGCCTAGGAGCTCGCAAATAAGCCTATCCGACTTGTTGAGCAACAAAACACGAAGAACAGTTTTAGAATGGTTAGTAATATTCTAAAACTGGTTAATAATGGTTAGTATTGTTAACAGAGAGTCCCCGACAATGACACCAATTTGATTCGTTGTCGCACACGAATCAAATACAATTGATAAAATGTAAACAAAGGTAATAACTCGAATTGTTTCACAACGACTTCTGATATAATAATAATAACTAAATTGAAAGTTGAAATTAAAAAGAGGTTTTTTAGATTTTTGATTTAACAGATGAGCAAAATGATTAAACAACTTTTTCGAGTTTCAGACCTATCACATATTCTATCAATGAGTTTAATTTCTAATTTGTGATTCTACTCTTATTTGACTATAGAATTGATCAAACAAGCGTAATCAATCCTATGTGAATTCGGTTTCTTTGATTGGATTAAGCATCACAATCATCAAAATATTATAATTAATGATCAAGCGTTGTAAAATTATAATTCAATTAAATTAGAAATCGAAACCAAATTTTGTCAAATAAATTTAATCGATCATATTGAAGTTCAATTTAAGCAATCGGAATATCAATATAATAAAATAAACAAGAATATAATCATGAACCAAAATTGATAGTGTAACCTAAATCTCAAGATGTTGATAAAACTCTGAACTCGTGGATTAATCTTATAAAATTAGTCTTCCAGGAAATTAAAATAAAACTGAATCCTAATATTTCCTCTGTAGAAAAGAAACAAAACTGCCAATATATAGTACTCGATATTGGGCTTTAGGGTTTAGGGTTTAAAATCAAGTGACCCGCTAATTAAAATTATAACAAAAGTTCAGATTACGAAATCTGCAATTTAGGCCAAGTCAAGTCTTCTCAACACAACCTCAAAACCTAGTGATTGCTTGAGGAACATGAAACCTACTATTAGAAGAGTTTGGAACAAATTGGTTTGCTTCTAACTAGCTTATTGTAACAATGATGTCACACTAATGACTTACGAAAATGTTTTTCTAGATCTTAACCTTATAACCTCTAATGACCTAGAAAATTTTGTGCTTGTGAGTTTTCTCATTTTCATCTTCATCCTTGAGTATCTATTTATAGAATAGGTTAGGGTTTCTCTTTTGTCCAAGAAAAATCTGAATAATAAGTGTATCTTCTTTTGATTGTTTATTCTTGTAAACTATTCTTGATCATATCTTCTTGTAAATAATTCATATCTTCTTGTAGATTATGATCAACTATTCTTATAAATAAATTATATCTTCTTATCGATAAATCTTGATCAAATATTCTTGTAAATAATTCATATCTTCTTGTGATAAATCTTGATCAAATATTTTTGTAAATAATTGATATCTTCTTGCTGATAAGATCTTGATCATATCTTTTTCCAAATAAATCTTGACCATATCTTTTTTTTAACTTGGTCACAGACTTTCTTCAGTTATAAATCTTAATCAAATATTTTTTTAGATTGTTTTCAAAAACAAGAATCTTTTTTCATATACTTGCTTGATTAGAGTGAGATGATGTGTTTCTTGAATAATGATAATCAAAGGAAGGACTGCATGACTTAGAATTAGTGGCTTTGGACAAATCACCTTGCATATCAGAGGCATCATTTGGAGTATGTTGCACCATTTTGATCAGTGGATTATGAGCTTTGAATTTATGATTTGAACAATCTCTTCATAGTTAATTATACCTTGATATGACCTCTTTAGAGGCATGTTGAGTTTGTGCATGATAGTGTTTCAACAAGTGTACTGAATCGTTGCAAGTAATAATAAAACGGTAGTACTGAGTGTCGAACTCAAGGATTGTGTTTTACTATCGAGTTGTATTTAATTACTAAAATTGAACAAAAAGTTTCTGAATTGATTGAAATAATATTTAAAATCAACAACGGTAATAAAATTGATCCTTTATAATAAGACAAAATGTCAGGGATGAGTTTCACTTTGAATCCAACCTTGGATCCTAATTTGGTCCTAGTTACTAAATTCCTTTATTGAATTATTATTGAATTCTATTTATTATTCTTTCTCTAATGTCTTAGTGACAAAACTTTTAATTCCAAAGTAACCTCTAATTTCTTAGTGGATTTAAGATTAGAATTAAGCTTTACGGTACAATAATTCTCTTTTTAAATTATTGTCTTTGCAGTAAATTTAATTGGTTTCATGACCTACATCTATCTCTAGACTACAATATCATGAATTTCTTATCTCAAGCAATAAAAAGCATTAAGGACATAGATGAGTTGATCAAGCACATAGATGAGAAAAATATGAATCGTAGAACAGTTTAAAGTTGATCAAGCAATAAAAAGCATTAAGCACAGAGATGAGAAAAATAATTCAATAAACTCATTGATATAACTAGAAATCAAATCACAAAAATAAGGGTTTCATCTTGTTACACTCATCCCTAACAAATAGGGTTTAGTTACTCATGACAAAGATAGAAAAGATAGAGATTAAAGAAGAATTACAAGAAAGATTCATGAATGATTCTTGATAAAACTGCTCCAATGGTGTTAGAAATTGTCGTCTCTGAGTTTCTCTGCTAGGGCACAAGTCTCCAAACTTTCCTATAGTAAAAAAGATGCCTACAAAGTGAGAAAAACATGTTTAATATGTTCTGAGGTGTGTTGCGCGCCCTAAGCGCGCTTCAAACACAACCCAACAGATCTAGTGGTGCAGAATTATGCCCTAAGCGCGCTTCAAGCGCACAACATCTTATATCTTGTTTTTAGTGCATTATTATCCGCTTTTGAATCCGAATTTGTTTTTGTTGTCTTCATGAAAGTTATAGCTATGGTCTTCACTTTCATGTGCACTTTGTTTGACCAATTGGACATCTACAACTCCATATATGGTTGAAATACTCCACAAAGGTCATGTTGATTTCTCACCAAAATTTAGCACTGCACTAAAATAACGAAACAAACAAAACTACAAAAAAATCTCTACTTAATCAAGGAAATAAGTACATAAATATTTCATTAAATTCAAGAACTAAAATCAACAAAATATATCGAATAACTCCTTAAATTAACTAATGATTAAAGATAAATAAGACTAAAAACAATGAAAATTATGCATACGATGAAGAGTCATTAATGCACATCAGAGGCATGGAAAATATTCACCCTTGTGGTCAAGTATTCATCAATCATAATTTTGTTGTTTATAGCTGTTCGTTTCATTATGGAATAGGAGTAGTTGGATGTCAAAATAACCTTCCTTTATGGTGATTTAAAGAAGACTATTCTTATGAAGCAACCTAGTGGTTTTTGAAGTTAAAGGAAGAGAAGATTGTGTGGATCATCTTAAAAAATCACTCTATGGACTCAAGAAATCACCTAGACAGTGGTACTTGAGGTTTGATTCCTTCAAGTTGAAACACAAAATCATTAGAAGCAATTTTAATTGTTGTGTTTACTTAAGAGATTTGCATGCAATACCATTGCTTTTCTTCTTCAGAATAACACCTCTTCTTACAATAGTTTTATTATAAATTGGATCAAAAGAAGTCTGACCAGAGGAAGAACTATATTAGAGGAAAAATTGGATCATAAGTATTTTGATTAGAGGAAAAACTATATCAGAGGAAGTCTGATCAAAAAAGGTCATATCAGATGAAGAACTACATCTGAGGAAAACTAGATCAAAAGGGATCTGATTAGAGAAAGAACTATATCAAATGAATTCTGATCAGAGAAGGTCAAATCAAAGGAGAATTAGATAAAATGAAGTCTATACAGAGGAACCTGTAGCCTTTTTGATTCCTCACTAACTAACTATTAGTTCCCTATTCATCCCTTCTATGGGGCTAAAGTCCAAATCCAATATCTTAATACACTTATACAGAAGATGTACCAGACACACACACATACAGGTCTGATATAATCCAAGCAATTCTAAAATTCAATTGTTTCAAGCTTCTACATCTACAATAGGGTGCAAAAGATTGTCAAGTATTCCTCCAAACCTATAGGAAACCATAATTCTAGTACCCCAAGAAACAACTTATGATTCAATCACCCCAAATCCAAAATCAAAGGAATCTGAATTCCAGTATAGAACTACAACTACCAAACAGTTTTAATTATTGCAAAGAAATTACACTAAGCTCTAACAACTTGCAAGTTGACTAAAATACAGCCAAATCTTGTCTGACTTATTAGTCAAACTATTTCTGACTCCTTTTGAATGAATATTTTCTTTTATTTCTTTTACTCATTCAGATTTCTATCCTTGCCCTTCTTACCCTCAAGGACATAGACCCTCTATTTCAACCACTATGCTGAAATTTGGAAGTTTACAAAGGCTTTTACTTATCCTCTGCTTTGAACAATTAACCCTAGGTTTTTAAAGTATGTAACTAGTGGTATGGTATTGTCTCCTACTTTCACCTCTAGGCTAGGGATACTTACCATTTTACTAAATTTACATTCCATGTAAACCACTTCAATTTGTATGCTTAACCTTACATTTTTGCTAACCTCGTATGCTTCTATTGACAAATCATTTTAATCTTATTTAATAGTTTTTCATATAGTTTCCTTGGTTTCCCTCAATCTTTGACTATTTGAACATCTTTCATTTTATTTACCCTTCTTACAGTGAGTCCTACAATTCTTCTATACATAAGCCTAAACTACCTAATGAAAGACTCTACCACTTTTTCCAAAATAAGTGCCACTCATGTAAAAACAATTCATATCTCATCATGTCTTCCAGGTCTTTCAGCCATAGTTCTACATACCAAACACAAAATACTAAGCTGATCAGACTTAATATTTGGTGCAACGATACCTACAACATATAGCATCCTAAATTTAATCCAATTGGTTCAATTGACTTTGATACCAAAATGTAAAACCAAGCACCATGTGTATAGAATATGGTAATAAATTCATGCATTTTAATATGATAAAGGCAATCAACTTTAAACATCATAAGTATCATCACTTAAATGAATTGTTACTATGTAAAACACATATTTTACAAGTACTTTTTAGTGTACCAAGTAGATTAAAATTACAACATTAGCAAATATTAAAGTCTAAGGAATTGTCTTATGATACATAAGAATTATACACCATCTTAATTGGAAATACATTCAAAACATAAGGTCATCCTCTAAAACTTGAATCCAACCATTAGCCCCTCTTATCTGCTATAATATATAAGAAAATAGAGAGTGAGATAATAATCTCGGTGAGCTCTTAAAAATGGGAGAGGCGGTTTGAAATAGTTTTTATAAAAAATAATGAAAACATAACATTAAAATGAAAATTTTTATTAGCCATAGGCCAAATATTTAAAATATTCTATTTTTCTTTAAGTAGAAAAATGTGTATTCTCTTTCTTTTCTTGATTTAGAAAAGCTTCCAGGATTCCATTTCCTTTTTAATTAAGGAAAAACTTACTAACATTCATTTCCTTTATAAGGAAAAAACTTACTGATTTCCATTTTCTTTAAAAGGAAAAGATCCTCCAATCACCCAGATGTGGGTAACACAAATGGTTGGAGTCTTTTGAAGGTGGTCTGGCCATGACCCGCAATTGGCGTCCCAATTGTTTTACCTTTACCCATTATTTCTTTTGGAACTAAGTTGGGTTTCCACTTATAGTTTTGATCTTAACAAAAGTATTTTATGAGAACAATAAATTTAGATTAATGGCTTCAGTAAGTATGCAAATATTAGAAGAAGGAAATCAGAGGAAGGTACCAGAGGAAGTAACTAGAGGAAAACACAAGATGAAGTGACTAGAGGAAGTGACTAGAGGATAAGATCATAGGAACACAAATTATACACATCTTCCTTTGAACATATGCTTTAGAAAGTAACGTGCCTCTAAAGGTTACCAAGACTGCCTTTAATGTCTAGGTCTGGAGACTACGACCGAAGACAATCTATGAAGAATGGCTATGAAACTAAGTCTGAAGACTGCCTCTAAATATTTCATTTGAAGCATGCCTATGAAGCTCTTGCATGTCTATGATGTGCACAAACTAAGCATGCCTATGAAGAGTTCATATCAAGGCATAATTAACTCTGAAGAGATTGTTCAAATCATAAATTCAAAGCTCATAATCTGCTTATCAAAATGGTGCAACACACTCCAAATTATGCCTTTAATATGCAGCCTCTAATGTTGCACAAACTCTGAAGTTTCAACAAGGTGATTTATCCACTACCACTAATTCTAAGTTATGCAATTATGCCTTCACTCAAACAAAAAGTCAAACCCTATGGAAACTCAACGTATGAAATTGAAAGATATGAATTATTTACAAGATAATTTGATCAAGATATAAATTATTTACAAGAAGATTTGATCAAGAATTATCTACAAGAAGATATGAATTATTTACAAGAAGAGTTTATCAGAATCTACAAAAAGATATTAACTATTTACAAGAAGATAAGATCAAGAATTGTTTACAAGAAGAAACATTTATTATTTGCAAATATATGATTTAGATTTTGCAAGAACAAATGAGAAATCGTAACCTATTCTATAAATAGATACTCAAGGATGAAGAAGATAATAAGAGATCTCACAAGCATCAAATTTCCTAAGTTATTAGAGTTCATAAGGTTAGGATCTAGAGAAACATGTGCTAAAAACAAATTTTCTAGTGTGAGGGTCATTGTTACAATCAGCTTGTTAGATGCAAAAAATTTCCAAACTCGCTAGATTTAGGATTTTTTGTTCCTCATGCAATCAGTAGGTTTTAAGGTTGTTTTGAGAAGACTTGGCTTGTAGAGTCAAGGTCTCTGTGTTCCTCAAAAAGTCTATGGATGTCAGGTTGTTTTGAAAAGACTGCCTTGTAGGGTTAGGTACTGTGTAATTTAAGTTTCGAATTAGTGGACTAAATCCTTCTTAGTGATTGGACTAGACATAGCGACTAAGTTAGTGGTGAACCAAGATAAATTCTTGTGTCACTTTAATTCTGCAATTCTTGTTTTACTTATGCCTCTGGTCACTTAACTTGATTGCTACTACTTTTATTTTAAGTAAGCCACCAAACTCATAGCTAAAATCTTTTCTCTTTCGATTCTTCATATAGTACACAATTTCATTTCATCTACTACATTTCATTTCATCAACAAAAAAGTTTCAACAATAAACAAACAATAATAATATATCATAATGCAATAAATGTTTCTCTATTATTTATTTATCATTTATTAAATATGAATTTATTCTATAACCATTTTCATTGTAGGTCCAAATATCTATTCTTTTTTTCTTTGTTGAACCAAGATTCAAGAAGACACGATACCACAAACTTGAGATATGCTTTTGTGGTGTTTGATGAAATGCAACTGATGTTAATATACATTTGAGTAATTGAATTCGATATATTTTTCTCCTTCATGATCATCTTCTTCTTCCACAGGGGATTGCTAGCCACTGAAAATACGTGTTCCATTCTATGCCTAATATTTAGTTACATAATTTTTATGTTATCTTTCATTTACAATATCGATAATAATAATAATAATAAAAAATCTAATTTATTTAATTTATGTTGATGCCAATTATTTATGTTTCATTCAACAAACCATATGTTTTCTCTCTTTTCAGTCACTTATTATTATGCCATTTCCTCTTCTTTTATTAAACCATAAGGTCTTGATCGTTTCTTATTTCTATCATTGAAAGTAGATTCATTGTTACAATGCATACTGTTTTTAGCGCAATAAATTAATTGGACAATGGTTGAAATTTACACAATTATTAGAAAATTAAAGTTATCAAAGTAATTATGGAACAATAATAACAACACATTTGTCTACATGATAATTTGAAACCTCTAATACATATTTTTAACTTTATGTTCTCCAAATCAAATTTTAATATTTCCTTCTGCATTATAATTGTATCATGAGTGACATTGTATTTGTTGCTTTTGACTCATATAACTCAGCAAAAAAGATTCGACACAAGAGGCATGTGAGCTGGAGATGAACAGACGGAGACTAAAAATTTGATTTTAACCAAATGTTTTAGATTTTTCATAAATTTGTAAATTGTTATTCCATTCTGACAAGTCAAGTTTACAAGGAAACAAATTTTCCATTTCTTTTTGTCTCAAACTATTAATTACTTATTCTAGTAATACTTTTATTTATTATATTTTAACTCATCAATTTTTTCTGCTAACTGCAATTAGTAAAAACATTTGAGTAAATGAAATATTTTATCATTGAAATCAAATCAACTAATTATTTTCTAAAGAATTGTACACACTTCAAATGAGATATTTAAAATGAGACGGAGGAAATATTTATCTTGTAGAGTAATGTTGCTTTTCACACTAATACAATAAAAACAAAGTTTATACCGGATTCTAGAATTATTCTATTCTAAATGCATGTATTTTCATAATCGAATTTAATTAATGTCTTTTTTAAGCTGCACTTATATAATACATTTGTTTTAGTTCAAACTTTTTCTTTTAAGATAGCCTATTATCGTCGAAAGAAAAGTAATTACTACTATCAATTCAAATCATTCAACAACTTTTTAATTTTTTAGTTGCCTTGTGAATTTTATATATGCTAATGTCACTTTTAATGTTTTTTCAAGTTATTCTTTTGTGAGTGACTAGCACTTTATTGTCTATTTCCTTCTCTAAAATTCATACATCTAATTAACTGTGACTATTTTGAGATGATATTTACAAATAAAAGTGTGTAAAATAAAATTATAAATACAACTATTGTGTTTGATTTGATATCTAAGTCATTGCATTTATTCTACTAAAATATAAGGTTTTTTTAATAAAAGTGTTAGTTCACGAAGTAAAATGAAAAAGGATTCTTATAAATGATTAATTCTTAATGAAGTTATAAATTAATTATATATATCATATAATTTCTAATGCTTACTAATTTTTTGAAAATAAATCTCAAGAAACCCGCGCAACACGCGGGTTGAAATCTAGATTTTATATAAATCTCAATATATATAATGAGACTTAATTTTCAAGATCTCGTAGAGTATGTAATATGTTATAGTGCGTGAAAGAACATATGACAATATAAGAATATAAAAATTGTAATTTTGAAGTACTTATCATTTGTGTACACGTGTGCTATAACAAGATTAAAATTTTCATTAAGGGTCCATTGGTTTTAAATTACTTTGTAATGATATAATATTTAACAGTCTATAATTTTTTTATTAGTTCAATTTTATCGTGACAAGATGTTATAATCATAAATAATTTTGTCTAGACAGTCCCACACTTATCTCACATTTATAAACAAGGTTGAGATTGTAATTAGAATTCACCAACGAGTATATAAATACTCTAATGATGTTATATTCACAGTGGGATACAAAAAGTTTCAGTGCAAAATTATCATAGATGAGTGGTTATACAATTTTAACATTAACAGATTTTCACATATTTTGCAACAAAAATAATACAACGAAGTTATTAAGTCAAGTGGCTACATGTTGACAATATGAAACCTAGTATATTCTTAATTTATGAATGGCAAATTTTTATCAAGATTTGGATTTCATCGTGAACCACATTTTCTACCTATAGAATTAAGGAAAATATTAGTTTTATTTAATAATTCATAATAGAAAATCTTCTATCATAAATATATAATAATTCACAAAACAATTTTTATAAACAAAGTAACCTCATATAAAAGAGTATGATGATTATATAAAAATGTTTATCATATGTAAAATTACCTTAATATTTAAAAGAATGTTAGATTATATACACTTATTAATAATAATTATTCAGTCAAAGCTCAAATCCTACAAATATAATTTCACACAATTGGGGAAAAGATTAGGTTCCACACAGTAAAAATAAAGAAGACTTAAATTTTTATTATTATTGAAAATATAAGAGAAATAATTGTAGACTTTATGATTCTATATTTAATAAATACTACAACAACACAATATAATACTCGACAAGAGTATGATATTATACTTGTACTTTTTAAATTTTATTTATTTGTTTAAAAATAACTTGAAATTATAATATCCTCTTCATAACAAATAAAATAGTATTATCAAAAATAATATTTGTCCGTTAGTTTTTCATAAATGACATTTAAGATTCTCCCACTTGATAGATAATGATAGTTGATTTATTAATATAATTATAAAGCATATAAATAGAATATACATGATCATATGATAATTAAAAATATAAAGAAAAATTATGCACAATATTAATATAAATTAGTCAAGTCCTAGATTTCATACTGACCCTAAACATGAAAAGAAATCATATGCAATTAGTACTCATTTAGATTCAAGTCTCTCAAATTTACATATTGATAAAGATCACAGAATAATAATTTAAATAACCAAGTATTTTATACCAAAAGAAAAGAAATTATTGATTTACTGGCAAGAAATAAAAGAAAATAGGGGATTAAATTAAGGTATAAGATGAAGACTAATATAAGAGACGATAATCCTATCATAATCTTTAGAGTGTCTGTCAATTTCATAAATAAAGATTTAATATAAAAAATAACACTGACATAAAATTTGTATAGATACTAAAATATGCACACTAGATACTAAAATATGCACACCTTTTGATAGAAAAATTAAACAGTTTATACGAAGAAAAAAAAAATTATGCTGAAACTGTGCTCCAAAGATTGAGTGTGACGATGTGATGTATGTGATTTTGCTAAAGGGTAGCACTTCTAATTAGGTTATAAGAGGAGGATATATATTATTAACATACATTGAAAAATGCATTTTAACTTATATTATATAATTATTAAAAAAATCATTAATTTAAAATAAACTAATAAATTATTAAATGGGCATGTATTTTCAACCACGTCTTTTAAAATGTTTAGGATTTATACACGTCTTTTAAAATGTTTAGGATTTATACACCCTTTAAAGAGTAAATTTACATCCTGTGCATGACTTGAGTTGAGGAAAAAAAACTAATTCGCCAATAAATCATAAATTGCCAATGGCTTTTTTCTTTACTGGACATATAAATTTTGTTTACAATGTCAATGCTTATGAATTAAAACTCTATATATTGGTTATTGCTTTTATTGAGGAAAATGCATTTATATTTTATTTTAACTCTTGAATTTATGAGAGAATGGAGTATAGTTTGAACAAGAATTGTTTCGGTCAACATTCAAATTAAATAAAATCAAAGATAAAAATATTTTTTTATTTATTTTAACTTTTTAATTAATAAAAAAATGGAGTAACGTTTCAGCAATAATTATTTCATCTATGATTAAAAATTGATTTTTATAAATCGTCCTTTACTGAATTTCACTTACCACTTAAGTTCAAGTATCCAATTGACAAAAAATACATTTAAATTATTTATTTGTCAACCATTTATATGATGAAAGAATTACATAGAAATACAACTAGGTACTCTCTGTAAATAAGTTTAAGTACGAATCTATACAATAGAATAAAACAAATATAATATTTTGATAAATTTGACAAGTGTAATTTAATTAGAGTCTTTAAATAAATATAAAGTTTTTATTAATAGAAATAATTTAGTAATTATTATTTTATTTATATTATTTTATTTCTATTAATCTAATCTAATTAATTTATTAGTTATTGAAGAGTACATGAATTTAATTAATACTATGGATATTAAAAATAATAATAACAATAATAACAATAATACCAATATCAGCAATATTTTTAATTAATTTATTAGTTATTGAAGAGTCTGTGAATTTAATTGATATTATTATTATTAAAAATAATAATAAAAATAGTACCAATATCAACAATACTTTTAATTTATTTATTTGTTATTGAAGAGTACATGAATTTAATTGATATTATTATTAATAAAAATAATAATAACAATACTACCAATATCAGCAATATTTTTAATATCAATATTAAAGTTTTATTTATTTTAACTTTTTAATTAATAAGAAAATGGAATAACGTTTGACCAATAATTATTTCAACTATGATTTAAAATTTATTTTTATAATTCATCCTTTACTGAATTTCACTTACCACTTAAGTTCAAGTAACCAGTTGACAAAAAATACATTTAAATTATTTATTCGCCAACCATTTACATGATGAAAGAATTACATAGAAATTCAACTAGGTACTATCTGTAAATAAGTTTAAGTAAGAATTATACAATAGAATAAAACAAATATAATATTTTGATAAATTTGACAAGTGTCATTTAATTAGAGTGTTTAAGTAAATATAAAGTTTCTATTAATAGAAATAATTTAGTAATTATTATTTTGTTTATATTATTTTATTTCTATTAATCTAATCTAATTAATTTATAATTAGTTATTGAAGAGTACATAATTTAATTAATATTATGGTTATTAAAAATAATAATAACAATAATAACAATATCAGCAATATTTTTAATTAATTTATTAGTTATTGAAGAGTCTGTGAATTTAATTGATATTATTATTATTAAAAATAATAATAAAAATAATACCAATATCAACAATACTTTTAATTAATTTATTTGTTATTGAAGAGTACATGAATTTAATTGATATTATTATTATTAAAAATAATAATAACAATACTACCAATATCAGCAATATTTTTAATATCAATATTAAAAAATTTACTTTATTTTACGAATTGTCCTTATGTTATCCTTCATGCGACTTTTATTGTATTTTTTGAAAGAAAAAGAAGACTTTTTATTGAAAGACTTTTCACTGTGTAGTTATAGAAGTTTGACATTTTTGTTATACTTTTTAAGCATTTTGAGTAATGTGATGACAATTTGAATAATTTAGAATTTAACAATTATATTACCTCAAGGCTAATTTTGGAGTCCGCTTTATGATTTTTTTCTTCTTCAACAATAAAAAAAATATATTAAATTATTAACTTCATGTTTTGTCATTATTTTTATTTCATATTTAATTTATAAATCAAAATAATAAATCTTTTAATCATTAGTTATTCGATATGTTCCACGGGTTAAGTGTGATATCATTATTTAAATTATATATATATAGACAAAAATATATTTTAAATAACAGTTAATTACGAATATATATGTTAAAGAAAATTGATTCTCTACATTTTAGTGATACGTGACTTTGGTGATTTTAGTATATTTTGAAATGTAATTGGTGATTAAAATTAAATAATAAAAGTTATTTAGAAGAAACAGAATAATTAATTAAAAGAAAAATAGATACAAAGTAACCAAAAATAAATAAGGCTTAATTGCACTTTTGGTCCCCCTGTTATAGGTGAAAATTGAAAGTAGTCCCCCCATTTTGTTTCTCCCCAGTTTTAGTCCCCCAAACAGAATTTGAGTCCAAATCATGATGAGTTGTCATTTTTTAATGACGTGTCAATAAAAATGTGACGTGGCAGACGCTTACGTGGAATAAACTGATTATTATATTATTTCTGATTAAAAAATATAATTTATATTTTTTAAAATCATTATTATAATTGTTAAAAGTCATTATTAAAAATACAATTTAATTGTTAAAATTAAGTTAAAAGAAAATGAAAAATATATGTAGCAATGAGAATTATGATTCAACAAAAGCTTGAGCCCTAAATAAAAAAACAGCCCCAATTCAACAAAAGCTCCCAATGAAGCAATTTGTAGGATTTAAGGGGAAATTGAAATGGGACAGTCCAGCAATTCAAGCAATCAATTAGCTATTTCAATCCCCAGTTGCATGAAGTGATAAGCAAAAACATAGTAGGAATCACTGATAAATCTAGGGTTTTCTTGGGAGAAATTTGAAAAGATAAATGGGAAGAAGAGAACAGACTACCAACTGATGGAGCAGAAGGATGCGGCGACTTCTTGGACTCCGGAGGTTGTTGAGGGCTGTGCTGATGAAGAGAGAAATGAGGCGTAGTGTAAGCTTGGGCGGCGCGGTGCAAAAAGGGAGAATTCAGAGATGAAAGATGTGTTTTGTTGTGAGAGAGCAGGCATGGTGGTCCAGATCGGTGCAGGTCGCTGGACTCAGACTGGTTATTATGGTCGCGTGCGACGCGATCTTGGGATGTAGAGAGAGGGTCTGATTCTGGTGTAACAATCGGAATCCTACACATCGCTTCATTGGGAGCTTTTGTTGAATTGAGGCTGTTTTTTTATTTAGGGTTCAAGCTTTTGTTGAATCATATGCTTCTGATTCTCATTGCTGCATATGTTTTTCATTTTCTTTTAACTTAATTTTAACAATTAAATTGTATTTTTAATAATGATTTTTAACAATTATAAAAATGATTTTTAAAAATATAAATTATATTTTTTAATCAAAAATAATTTAATAATCAGTTTATTCCACGTAAGCGTCTGCCACGTCACCTTTTTTATTGACACATCATTAAAAAATGACAACTCATCATGATTTGGACTCAAATTCTGTTTGGGGACTAAAACTGGGGAGAAACAAAATGGGAGGACTACTTTCAATTTTCACCTATAATAAGGGGACCAAAAGTGCAATTAAGTCAATAAAAAATTATATCCTTATAATAAGACAAGACTATATTTGTCAATGTCATTTATTTGTCTCCGTATACTGCATATATTAAAATGTACTTTTTGTTTAAAATTTTATTGCAGAGGAGTGTTTCCAAACACTGATAAAGAAAAACTACAATGACGAATAATCATAAAATTTTGGATTTGTATTTATTTCAATTGTAAAAAATTACATGTGAAAAAATATATTTTTGAAGTATTGTTTACAGCATTAAATTGAATGCTTTTCCAAATAAAGAAACGCATATTTCAGGTCCACCATCAGAATAATTCGTACAACCACCGTTTGACGAAATTTTCCACATGCAAGTGAGGCATTCATCTGTTTTTTGATTGTAAATGTCAAGATAATGCAGATGGGGATTTGTAGGCCATATAAAGCTGCAGAAGAATTAATGAACAGTGATAATTTTAGGAGTTACTGATGCATCTAAGTCATTGGTAATTACAACTTTGACCTTAGGATCAAAAACAAAATTCTCTCTAGGCTCAAATGCAAGTATTTCTTTTACGAATGGCCCAAACGCAATTGTTATAATTAGCAATAGTGAGAATTTAAAGGTCACTAGATTTAGAGAGACCATTGCTTGATGCATAATGTCTAGAAGTGTTACATCCATCTCTTTCTGTAGTCTCTTATATACTAGTTAGTTGACCCGTGTGAGGCACGTGATAATTAATTTACCTTTTTTTTTAATTATAATTTATATATTTATTTTGAAATTATTATAAGATGAGTATTTTTATAATTAATTGATAAAAGTTAAGATGATTTTCGTTAAATTGTTAATAAACGGGTTTTAATTATAAGATTTTTATACATATATTTTATTGAAAACAATTATATTAATTTTTAAGAGTTTATTCATATAACCTTTAGGATCGTAGTAGATAACATTATGTTTATGTGTGTTAAGATGTTCACAATAAATATTAGTGTTAATCGTATATATGTTATAATTGATAAGAACAAAGAAATATAATTTATTCAGAAAAAAAATAATATAACTTAATTATAAATAGTAACATATTTCAATTATAGTTATTTTTTACAGTATAAGAAAATTATTTATAGCTAGTTATGATAAGAATGGTAGAAATAATTATTGAAAAATAATGTTCAGTTTGTTGGAGTAGAAAGTAATTGAATTTAATTTATATATCTATTTTTAGCCTACAATATTTTATCCTAATTGAATTGTTGGAATAAGCCCTCTTTTACTTTAAGGAAATCTATTTATTTTAATGAAATGGTTTGATATAAATTATTCAAACCAATTCCCTTAAATTACCCCATTTATTGCCTTTTATTTTTAGTTTATTTTATTGATCATGTTATTTTATTAAATCTTATAATGTTCACCAAATATTAATAATCATTTATGGTATCAAATTGGAATTTAAATTCACAAATTTGTTTATTAAATTTTTTTACTTGTTAAACATATCAAGTCCTCATTTAAGTATTCATTTAATGGATTTTTATTTTAAAATAATAATTTGAAAAAAGAAACTTATATTTAGTGATTTTTGGAATTTAAATTATATTTTTATGTTTATATAATAACTTTTATTATATTTTTATTGTAAAAATGATTATATATTTTTATATGTAACACATAAAATTATTTGTTGATATTGTTTATTGTATATTGTATCTGTAAAGTTATCAAAATTTTGGATTTGGGTGTAAAAACAATCAAAATTTTGGACTAATTTGCTCATTTGGTTAAGAATGAAATAATATTGGATGAAAGTATAAATTTTAACTCTTAAAAATATTTGACCAG
This sequence comes from Cicer arietinum, assembly GCF_000331145.2. Lineage (NCBI taxonomy): Eukaryota > Viridiplantae > Streptophyta > Magnoliopsida > Fabales > Fabaceae > Cicer > Cicer arietinum. The sequence goes on from NC_021165.2 coordinate 41,422,486, forward strand.
TTATAATTTAAGGAATTTTAAGTGACCATTTAAGTTAACTTTTAAAAGTATTTAACTCTTAAGTTGCTCATTTGGTTACTTTCAAGCTAATTCTAAATTGTCCATTTAAATTTTTATGTTTCTCATTTGGTCAACTCTTAAAAATATTTGACCAGTAATATTTTAATTGACCATTAAAGTTGCAATTGAATTACTTATTTGATGTCTTATATCTTGTAAAATTCAAATATTTGTGCCTATACTTAATTGGGAATATTAAATTGTTTAAATGTGTATTTAGTTTTGTTGGTTGGTACGACCTCGAAATAATCGGAATGTATCAGTTCTTTAAGAAATTAAATCAATTTCATACACACAGCGGAATTTAAATTGCGGCATACAAGATTAGCAATTGCAAGTAGATTGATAGGAGATTAACCAAGATGCATGCAAGTCAAATTATCAGATTAAACAATATTACTTATCACAGAATATGTTTAACATGCATCTAATATTAATCACATATACAGATATTGCAAGATAGAAAATTAAAGGAGTTAAGGGTTAGAGAAGATTGCACCAAGAATTTATACTGGTTCAGTTGTCAACTTGACAACCTACATCCAGTCCTGATAATCCAATCGGATTTCAGATTTTCTTCTCCAATAGAAAGAATCAATTACAGATTGTCCAGTTTCATCCCCGAAACCTATCTATCTTAATGATCTCTTTCCTATTGATCACCCTCTGATCCTTGTAGATACTCAACAATCTAACACAGAATCAAAATACGACTTTTTCTTGTTGAGCACTCTCACCCAAGAAAGTAGCCACCAGTTTCAAGCTGGCTTTTCTCGCTTTCGTTTCTTTTCAAAGTATTATTACAAACTGAATAAAGGAAAAACAAAAAGAAGTCTTCAATCTTGGTCAATGTGACTTCTCACAATTCTGGATATTCAAAGATTGTTCATGAGAACCTTGTCTTTCAAGATCACTTTTCCAGCTCTCTTATTGATTGTTGATAATCTCTTTTGCTGTGATCTGAAAAAGAACAATCTCAGTGTATTAACCAAGTGTTATTGTATATAAAGAATATTTCAGATTGATATAATTGTTGTTATCATTCATATGTTTTAAAGAAAGATTGAAGACAGTTTATATAGTTTCTGAAAAACATCTTAATCAATCGATTTGCCAATCGATTTCTTAAAGTAATAAAACCGGTCTAATCGATTTGCCAATCGATTATCGTGTGTCTTGTTTTTCTTGAATCTTGAAACTATATAAGTCAATCGATTTTCCAATCGATTCTTTAAACAACATTTTTCAGTGATTATGTTAAGACTTATATGCATCGATTTTGTAATCGATTGCAGATATTATGTTCAAAGTAAAACACATACCAATCGATTTCATAATCGATTTATTAAGTCTTCATAATCGATTAACAAATACTCAGAATCGATTTGGCCACAAGCTCAGAGTTCACTGAGATTTCAAAAAGTTCTTTCAATCGATTTGCCAATCGATTGTGTTTAAGTCAGTGACTCAGCTATTTTGATGTTAATCGACGTGCCAATCGATTTGTATGTATTTGCCTGAAAAGTTCTTACCTGGCGTTTAGTTCAATCGATTTCCCAATCGATTGCAACCAAACTTAACTTGATTGAAATTTCACACAATAGATTGTCCAATCGATTGTGTTTGTCACAGGGAAAGTTATTTTGCAAATGATATTTAAGCAATCGATTTGCCAATCGATTACCCTCAAAACTGGAGTGTCACTGTGACTTGTACAATCGATTTCCCAATCGATTGATTTCAATCAGGTTTACTTTGTGAAATGTATAATCGATTTGTCAATCGATTAGCCTGTAAAACAGGGTGCTACTGACTTATGCAGTTTCCATTTCTAATTTATCCCCCTATTATAGGTGAAAATTGAAAGTAGTCCCCCCATTTTGTTTCTCCTCAGTTTTAGTCCCCCAAACAGAATTTGAGTCCAAATCATGATGAGTTGTCATTTTTTTAATGACGTGTCAATAAAAAGTTGACGTGGCATACGCATACGTGGAATAAACTTATTATTATATTATTTCTGATTAAAAAGTATAATTTATATTTTTAAAAATCATTATTATAATTGTTAAAAATCATTATTACAAATAAAATTTATTTGTTAAAATTAAATTAAAAGAAAAAACAGCTAAAATCAAAAATCCTAAACAAATCAAAATCAAAAGGATTCACTCATGAACCCTAAAATCATGAACCCTAAAATCATGAAGCAAGACACGCTTTTTCAGCTGCACATGTTATGTACATTCGATCTCTTCGTTCAACTGGTTCAGCTTTGTTTCACTTTGCAAACGCTGAAAAAACCACTCATCTTAACCACCATCTTCCTCCTGACCCTCAACCCATTCTTCCGCCGCGAGCTCCGTCGCCACCGCCATCTTAACCACCATCTTCCCCGGCTCTTCCACCGCCACCATCTCCACCACCGCCGCCGGTGATTTCCTCCGGTTGGGATTTCTGGGATCCTTTCATGCAGCAACCGCCGCCGCCTCCTTCGTCGAGGTCAGCGACGGAGGAAGAGTGGGAAGCCACTACTACTACTGGTTCTGAGGTGGTGGTGATGGCCGGTGGTGCGGCGGCGAGTATGGCGACTCCGGCGTCTGGTGTAGTGGGGTATTCTAAAGAGACACCAAGTGAGCTTGCAATGGTGGTTTCAAGGAACAGTAAAGATCTTGTTGAAGTTATCAAAGAGCTTGATGATTACTTTCTTAAAGCTGCTGATGCTGGTTCTCATGTTTCATTTCTGTTACAAGTTCCAAGTTCTGGTTTTTTTGTTCATAGTAAAGCAAGTAAGTTTTACATGCATGTCATTATTTTTGGGTTTTATATTTTAGTGTGTTAGCTTATTTGAGAATGATTTTAGGGTTCAGAATGATTTTAGGGTTCATGAGTGAATCCTTTTGATTTTGATTTGTTTAGGATTTTTGATTTTAAGTGTTTTTTCTTTTAATTTAATTTTAACAAATAAATTTTATTTGTAATAATGATTTTTAACAATTATAATAATGATTTTTAAAAATATAAATTATATTTTTTTAATCAGAAATAATATAATAATAAGTTTATTCCACGTATGTGTCTGCCACGTCAGCTTTTTATTGACACGTCATTAAAAAAATGACAACTCATCGTGATTTGGACTCAAATTCTGTTTGGGGGACTAAAACTGGGGAGAAACAAAATGGAGGGACTACTTTCAATTTTCACCTATAATAGGGGGACCAAAAGTGCAATTAAGCCTATTTTTTTCAAAACTAATTTTTGGAAAACCTTTCACTAGATCAAGTTAGGATGATATTGCAATATTTTTCAAAGTTACATGACCAATTTTTTTAATGTAAAAACCATTTATCACTTCCCCAGCTTTGAAAAATAATGATTTCATGAGAAAAATAATGATTTAATAAAAATTAATGATTTCAACAGCTTTTTGAAAAACATGATTTGGGTGATAATTCATTTAAGTATAAAACATAAATGTTATTTTTTCTAAACCTAGAACAAATAATATTTCATGAGGATATTAATTTTACCTCACACTAGGGAAGTTTAAATATAACTTAAAAGACATTATCACATAGATGACATATGTCAGAATAGTTATATTTTAACAGTTATATTTTCACCAATTATACATATACATTTTATTTGAGCTTTGTTATTATTTTCCAAGGTTATAGATCCTGTATATTTTTTTCAATGAGATGAAACACTATCTATCTCCAGTCATGTGTCTTGAGTATCAATTGCCCAAGTATCAAGGCTTTTTATTGATTGATAGAGGATATTCCTACATCACAAGTTAGTAGTAATTTCGATACCCATATTGATTTCGGTCTTTGATGGTTAGAGTTTCTCTTTGAAGAGGTTTTCATCTTATGGTAACATGTAGGTTCAAAATGTCCATGCTTCCCACAATAAGAACATATTCTTTTTACTTTCACAACCTTTTTCTTGCAATGGGATCATTTCCTTTTAATCTCAATATGTTGAGGTAAAAATAAATTTTCATAAAGTTTATTTATTTATCTTTTTTTGAGAATTTTCAAAATCAATCACAGCTTTATCAAATATTCCACTTAGAGATCCCATAATATTTTGAAATGTCTCAGTGGATTTTACAAAGTTAGTTATATTTTTTGTTAGTTCTTCAACATTATTTTTTAAGACAATTTGAAAAATTATAATGACATAGGAGGTTGAATAGAGATATTGTAGCTTTTAAATTTTTCTTTTACCTTTGTATCCTCTACGAGAGGATAAAAGTCAAAGGATAGAAATTTGAAACTTTAAGTGATAGTTAAATAAATAAAGAGGAGAGAGTATATAAAATGACACACTCAAATTTATAATGGTTCACCAAATGTAGGCTATGGCCATCCTCACAAACTTGTGAGTTTTCACTATAGCTCAAAATGACTTGTCCTCTTATAGAACTCTTTTTCAATTGTGTATTTTGTTAGCCTCACCAGGCTTACAACACTATAATTTTACTAGCCTCAACAGGGTTACAAAATAAATCAAGTATATATCAGCTTGAGGATATACAAGTAGTAATGTGTTTGATTTATTTTTGGGATCAAATTACAACTTTCAAAAATAAGATAATGATGTGAAGTTGTATATAACACACTCAATAAAAATGATCCTCATATCTATTTAAGTTTGGAAGAGTGTGTAGAATGAAGAGAATGATGATAAGCTTGAATGACTCAGATGTTTTCTTGTAGATGATTCTGTTGATGTTTGAAGATCAATACTCCTCTATTTATAGTTGTCTTTCGAATTTCAAACATGTGGGTTAGCAAAATATAGTTGTTGGAAACTTTGCTAAGTTTCCTTCAACTTGCCTTTATTTGCAAATCTGCCATTTATCTTTTATCCTCTTGTTAAGTATACTAAGACGATAATTGTGGAGGTCCATCCTCAGATCTGGTTTGTATGAGGATGAGGCTTTCATTAATTTTGATGTGACTTGTCTTTCTTGGCTTTTTCTTTTCCCAACACCTATAATGTCATACCTCATAAGTCAAAGACAACATTTTTTGTATTTTTGTACTTTTACTTTTTTTCCATGTGTGTGATGAATAGAAAACAGAAGTTCAACCTCTCTTCTGCATTGGTTATCCTCTAATGGTAGAGGTTATAATTTCATCCATGAGAAAAAGTATTAAGTGACCGTTGGAGACTTGATTAAATGTCCATGGTCATTAATATGATTTACCTAAGTGTCATTCAGTTGTCCTTGCAATACATGAGCTTAGAAGGACGAGTTTACAGTCTATCCTCGAATAGGAGGTTTAATCTTCCTCGAAGTTTGGACATGATCTGTATTTTTTCTTTTTGCTTTTCCAAGACTTTTAGGGTCCTTCTTTTCAGGTTAGATACAACCTTTTTCCTTTTTGACTATTCCCTATGTAAGAGGATGAATAAGATCAGAATACAACCTCTTATCGTTCAACCTCTAATAGGAAGATAGAGCTTCCATAAATTAGGACATGACTTGTACCTTAGACTTTTTTATTTTCCAAGAATTGTAGAGTCTTGTTTTTTAACACTTTTTCGTACTATGGTACTTTTGAATTTTTTCACGTGCGAGGATGAATATTTTACATGATTTCATCCTCTTTTTTGCTTTGTTCATCCTCTGTCGTACGTTCATCCTCTTTTATGTTTTGATTATCCTCTGACATAGAGGTCATAAAATCATCCTTATACTTTAGCGTTGCTTGTCTTCTGACAAAGATTCATCTTCTTTTAATTTATGACCTGCATTCATCCTTTGAGTGTCTATCCTCCAGTTCATAGAACTTGTTGGATTAAGTCAAGTTTTTCTTCTTTTTATCCAAATGATGAGGAACCTGTTTTCAAAGATGTTCATGGATGATCATCTTTTTATATGCATTCTTCATCATCTAATCTGGATTCTTCATCCTCATATTTGGATTCTTCATCCTCTAATCTGGAATCTTCATCCTCTAATTTTCATATAGACACATCTTGACCCATAGTTTTTCTTGACTTCTTCCTAGAGATTTTAGGTGTGATTGAGATTCAACATATTGCGGTAATCATCCTCGGCTTGAGGATTATTATATTGATATTTATGAATTAGCCTCCTCAATTCTTTCATTGTTGACTTGATACAATGCACTCGTTTATGTGAGTGGCTTTAGCTTGACCACTTTTGTTCTTTTAACAAAAACTCAAATGCAAACATTAGTATATCACCATTTAGAAAACTTAACATTTATTTCATAAGGTTTGTTGTCATTAAAACATATATCAAAAATGTTTTTACTTCAACAAGCTTCACACATAATTTCAGTTTTGTAACTAAGCTTATGTAGACCTCTAGCTACTTGAAGTTTATTCAATTTTGAAATTAATCTAAGGTTTGCTGACCAAATCTTTTGCACCAAATTAGTTTCTCTTCATTTACTGACATCAAACACTTAACCTCTTGTTTTTGTAGACTAAACATATTTATCTTATAAATTTTGTCTTGCCTTTCACTTGTAAAGAGTACAAATTCATCCTCTTGATTATCTTCTTGACTAATTTCCTTGCACGTTTTTTGATTAAATATAATATAATAATTATTATCAATTAATTGACTAATACTTTATAATTTATGCTTAAGACCTTTAACAAACAAGACATTTTTAATAGAATGGGAAGTACCATTACCAATTGTACCTTTACCAATGATTTGACCGTTTTGCTTTCCTTCAAAAGTCATTGTGCCTCATTTGCTTAATGTTAGTTCTTGGAACATAGACTTTTCTCCCTTCATGTGTCGCGAGCATCCATGTCCATGTGCCATGTTTGGGGTTTTAACTTGATTACTAAGGACATGTGCAACATTGACAATTTTGTTTATAGGTCCCCAAATTTGGTTGGGTCCTTGTTTGTTAGTCTTGAAAGGCTTCTTGTCTTTCCTTGTTTTTCACATGGGAAAAGATAATTTGGAGTAACCTTTCTTAGATCAAATAGTACACAAGATATCAGAGGGAATAGGTTAATGTTCAGTTATAGTTTCTTCAAATCCTTGACCTCTTTTACCATTTCTACTAGATCCATAAATCATAGAAGCATACTTGCTTCTTTCGATACCATTATCAAAAAAATATTGAAATAATTATTCATGCTTATCAGAGTTACATGTGGTATTTTCAATTGATGTGGAACTATGATTACTTTTTAGAGTTAGATTTTCATCCTTAAGATCAACAATATCAGTTTTTGAGTTGCATTTTTTTTTAACTTTAGCTCTTTGATTCTTTAAAACATTAATGTCTTCAGTTAGGTTGGCTTTTTCTTTCCTAAGTGTTTTCAGTTTTAAAGACAATTTGTGGTTCTTATTCAATAATTAATTTATAACATAAATTAAAATAGATCGAGTTAAGTCAGAAAATACCATAATTTCTTCATCTATTGATTCACTTCCAAAGTCAGAATATGTGTTGGATCTAGAGGTAGAGTTGGTATGAGCCATCAGAACCGAATTTTCTTTCTCTTCATCAGCAAAGGATTCATCAAAATCATCCCATATATGTCTAGGTTTGGACGTTATGACTTGATATGTTTAGGTTCATTGCATCCATAACATATGATCCTTTTTTTGTCAGATTTGTCATAATTTCCTCTGCTAGAATACCTGGAATATCTTTGGGAAAATTTCTTCTTTCTAGTCTGCCACATCTTCTGAATTTTTCTGGATATGACAGTCAGTTCCTCTTCCTTTGATTTATGGATGTTGACTATGTTCCTCTTCCTTTATGGATGCTGACTATAATTTCCTTTGATTTATGGATGATGGATATGACAGTCAGTTGCTCTTCCTTTGCTTGACAGTCAGTTCCTCTTCCTTTTTCTGGCCCATCCTCTGAGTCTAAGTTACTAGGTTTCTATGATGCTGACTATGTTGAAGATAAACTAGAAAGGAAAAGTACTAGTGGTAGTTTTACATTCCTTGATGGAAATATGATTTCCTAGTCAAGCAAAAGACAAGGAACCATTTCCCTTTCTACAACTAAAGCAGAATATCTTTCAAAATCCAACTACTGGACCCCAATTGTTGTGGATGAAACATCAACTAGATGCCTTCAAAATTGATAAGACTAACATTCTTGTTTTCTATTATAATACTTCTACTATATGTTTAACCTAAAATCCTATTTAACATTCAAGGGCAAAACATATAGAGATTAAACATTACTTCATAAGTGATTATGTCAAGAAGGGTATTTTAGAAATTAAATTTGTTGAAATTGAACATCAATGGGCATAAGTTCTTACAAAACCCAATACTAAAGATAAAATTAACTTTATATAGAAAAATTTAAACATTAAATATATAAAGAAGTGTTGGGAAAAACTAGAGATAATTAGCGATAACTATCTCAATAAGGCGGAATAATCTTTTCTCCCACTTGTGCAGATAAATGGCCAAACAGAAAATACAATTCCATAAAGCAAAAATAATTGGCAGAAAAATAAATATGAGACAAACACAATTTTTAACGTGGAAAACTTCCCTTAAATTGAGAGAATAAAAATCACAGGACCTAGTCCAGTAAAAGCTTCAACTATAATAATTAATGGGTACACCAGAGTCTTCATAATAACAATAGGGAACATCAATCAACAATAACAACCTTATAACAACCTTCCACTAAAGTGGGTATGGCAAAGTAACTCTTAGAAAAGATAAAATTACTCAAACTATAGATTAAAGTAACAACTTAGTGGTAGGAATAACATACTAAATTTGTAGATCAAACGGAGCAAGTTTGCTACAGACCTGTTACCACCACCGGAACCAAACCCTTATTTTTCTTCTTTGGCAACCGTTCTCTTTTCTTCATCCATCACATCTAAAATAGGGATTTCAAATTTCTTTTGTTTCCTTCACATGGGCCTAGCCAAATAATACCTTTTTTTTCTTTCTTTTCTCTCTTTTATTTCAATAATAATAATACTAATACTAATAAAATTAGTGGGTTCCACTTGGGGAGTGAGCCCACCCAACAAATCTCCCCCTCACGACTCAAGTGGGAAGGTACAACTCAACCATGTCAGCTTTCTTTCTATAACATATCATCTTCGACACACGCAAGGTCTTCGTTATCATATCTGAACCATTTTCATCAGTATAAATCTTTTCAATTAAAAGTGACTTCGTTTCCAGTGCATCTCGTATCCAATGGTACTGCACTTCAATATGCTTCGACTTTGCATGAAAAGTCGGATTCTTGCTGAGATGGATCGCACTCTGACTGTCATAGAATAACACAAACTTGTCTTGCTTGAGGCCTAACTCATGTAGGAATTTCTTCATCCACAAGAGTTCTTTGGAAGCTTCAGTTGTTGCAATGTACTCAGCTTCAGTAGTGGATAAAGCAACATGTAAGACCCATAATTTTAAAGTATAATTTAGGTATTTTAGTGTATTTTTGGTATTGAACTCGGAGGCTTTTTAGCCAAAGTTATTAATATTATGAAGTTTATATGACCAAAAAGATACTTTGATGCCGATTAGAATTACTCGTCGATGAACAAATTAAATTAACTGCAGTGAATCTTTTACGAAGAATTTAATGCGTTATGGGTGAAATGGTAATTTTAATAAATATCTAGATATTTTGAGATATTTGTTAAAAGTAATTAAAATATATATAAATATCTTTATGTATATATTTGTTTGGGGAGAAAAGAAAAGGATATAAAAAGGAAGGAAAAAAATAGAAAGGAAGGAAAAAGAAAGAAAGGAAAAGGGAAGGAAAGAAAGAAATCTAAATTCATCTTTTTCCTCTGTCGCGTGAACCCTTCTCCCTCCTTCCTCCATTGTTATTCATTTTTTTTGCTTTCTTTTCTTCCTTTTGTTCAAGAATAGAAACCCAAGGATTAGTGGGTAAGAAAGCAAGGATTTCTCAGCTTCATACTTCCTCGTTGTTTCGAAAACGAAGAAAAACGGCGTTAGGGATTTCAAAACCGTCAAACACAAACCTCCCCGTTTCATCTAGATCTAAGCTTCGTTTCGCGAAGAAATAGAAGGGAAAGTTGCTCACTACCACGCTACGGTGCTAGGGAACCAACTTTGGA
>NC_021165.2:41434452-41455393 GCF_000331145.2 Cicer arietinum
ATTGGCTTGGTAGAAATTCTTATTTTGAGTTAGATAACAGATTGCTCAATTGATTTATCAATGTCTTGGTTAGTTATGTATTACTTGATGGATTGAGAACTTTATTTTGACTTCATTTTTATTTGGCAAGTGTTATATGAATTTTTAGCATATGGAAAACCCTTTTAAGGTGCATGCTAAGTTGAAAGGTTATTTTGTGCATTTAAAAACTTAAATGTTATGTGTTAATTGTTAATTTCGGTTGGTGACCCTTTACAACTATTGTGGACATCTGGGCTTTGCCCTCAGATGAGAGCCAGGACGATCCTACCGGTTTGTACCCTATGGATGGGAATGTAGATGAGATTGCTTGACTGGAGCTATGTTAGGAGGATCTCACGGGGCGCGTGGAGATCCCTCAGGGTGTATAGCTATAGTTTTTTTTTTGAAGAATGATCAGATTAGGATGACATAGAGGGAACAATTGTTTTTTTGAATTACGTTATTTTGAACTGGAAAACTGTACCTTTACTAATATTGTCAGTATGACATCTTAGTTGAATGGGTTCCATGTATCATCTGTTGTTGTGTAAATACTTTGGATTCATATATTTTGAGAAACTTTTGCGCTGCTTGTAAATTATAATGACTCAATTATTTATCCAAAGGTACTACCTTATTTAATTCTCTGATTTAATTTAATTTCTTTTGAAAAAAAAATACACCCTCGCTTTGAAAATCGGGGTGTTACACAACACACTTTTGTAGTCTTGATTGTCAAGACAGAGCTCCCCCTGCAAATGTCATCATATAACCAGAAGTAGATTTTCTAGAATCAAGATCACCTCCCATATCTGCATCTGTGTAGCCATCCAACACAGATTCACCACCTCCATAGCATAAACACACATTGGAAGTGTCTTTGAGGTATCTGAGAATCCACTTCACTGCTTGCCAACGATCTTTACCAGGATTAGAGAGAAACTGACTAACAACTCCAACTGCATGAGCAATATTTGGCCTTGTGCATACCATAGCATACATCAAACTACCAACTGCAGATGCATAAGGAACCTTCTTCGTCTCTTCTTTGTCTTTCTCACTTGTAGGACATTTGTCAGAATTCAATTTAAAATGACTAGCAAGTGGAGTACTAACAGGTTTGCAATTGCTCATGTTAAACCTCTATAACACCTTCTCAATATAATTGTGTTGAGATAACCACAATTTATTATTCTTTCTATCACGAGTGATTCTCATACCCAGAATTTTCTTTGCATGACCCAAATATGTTATTGCAAAAGACTTGTTCAAATATTTTTTTAAAGTTTGAATCTTCTTCTTGTCATGACCAACAATAAACATGTCATCCACATATAATAAGAGAATAATATAATCACCATCAGAGAATTTCTTGATAAACACACAATGGTCAGAAGTAGTTTTACCATACCAATGTTTCTCCATGAAAAAATCAAATTTCTTGTACCATTGTCGAGGTACTTGTTTGAGCCCATACAAGCTTTTCTTTTATTTGCACACAAGCTGCTCTTTACCTTTGACTTTGAAACCCTCTGGTTGCTCCATATAGATCTCTTCCTCTAGATCACCATGAAGGAATGCAATTTTCACATCAAGTTGTTCAACTTCTAGGTTCAAACTAGCTGCTAACCCAAGCACAACTCGGATAAAGGACATCTTCACCACAAGTGAAAAAATTTCATCAAAGTCAATACCTTTTCTCTGATTAAAACCTTTCACAACCAATCTTGCTATGTATCTCGGTTGAGAACTATTCTCTTCTGCCTTTATCTTGTATACTCATTTGTTCTTGAGTGCTTTTTTACCATTAGGCAACTTTACCAAATCAAATGTGTGATTCTCATGCAAGGAAGTCATCTCTTCTTGCATGGCCTTCAACCACTTTTCTTTATCAACATTTGTAATAGATTCTTTATAATACTCTGGCTCTCCACTATCAGTGATCATTAGATACTCATGTGGAGGATATCTTTGAGAAGATTGACGTTCTCTAGTAGATCTTCTCAACTCAACCTCGACTGATGGCTCAACTGGAACATGCTCATCATGGTGAGGCACATGATCATCAATTACATTCTCATCATCTACTTGTATATCTCCCACATCAATAAGAGTTCCTGTAGGGGGCTTAGGCGCAACATCAATGTAACTTCTGGAATTTGGTTTCTATTTTTCAGCTTTATCAAAATCTTCAACAGTCTGGTCTTCAAGAAATATCATATCTCAGCTTCTAATAATTTTATTGTCAATCGGATCCCACAATCTATGACCAAATTCTTCAACACCATAATCGATGAATATACATTGTTTGGATGTACTATCAAGCTTGGACCTCTCATCTCTTGGAACGTGAACAAAACATCTACAACCAAAAACTCTCAAATGACGGTAAGAGACATATTTCCTTGTCCACACTATATTTAGAACATCACCATCAAGTGGAATTGAAGGAGAAAGATTGATCAAATCCACTGCAGTTTTCATTGCTTCACCCTAAAAGGATTTCGATAATTTTGCATGACAGAGCATACATCTGATTCTGTCATTAATTGTACGATTCATTCTCTTTGCAACACCATTATGCTGAGGTGTCTTTGGAACTGTTTTCTCAAACATGATTCCATGTTCTCTATAATAATCTTCAAATGGACCTCTGTATTCACCACCGTTATCAAATCAAACACATTTCAATTTCCTTCCCTTTTCTCTTTCGACACTTGCATGAAAATGCTTGAAGACTCCAAATACTTGGTCTTTAGATTTGAAAGGAAATGCCCACACATTTCTAGAGTGGTCGTCAATAAAAGTAACAAAATATGATGCACCACCAATAGATTTACTATCCATCATATAAACATCAGTATGAACTAAATCAAGAATATTATGCCTCCAATGAGGACCAGTATTATGAAAAGAAACTCTATGCTGTTTTCCAGCAAAACAATGGGTGCAAGTTTTTAGAGACGTACCTTTCACAAGAAGAAAGTTTTTCTTCGCAAGTATGTTGAGTCCTTTCTCACTCAAGTGACCAAGGCGCATATGCCATAAATCAAAAGATACATCTTCAATTGCATTCACTTCTTCCTTGCATAACGTCGTAGGCATCCTATAGAGAGAAGTGGAATTTTGCTCCTTTGCAACCACTAGGGAACCTTTGGTGATTTTACATATACCACCACCACCAAAGTAAGTGTGATAACCATCAATATCCAAAGCTTTCACCAAAATCAAATTGGTACGAATATCAGGTACATGTCTAACATTCTTCAATTGAAGCTTGCAACCAATCCCAGTTTCAACCCAAACATCTCCCATACCGATAATTTTACATACTCCTTTATCTCCCATTTTTACCATGCCAAAATCACTAGCATTGTAAGATGAGAAGAAATCACGCCTAGGAGTAACATGATATGAGGCACCCGAATCAATAATCCAAGTTGAATCCTGACATGCAAGGGTTATGGAATTATCATCACAAACAATGTAGACATTATTAACAGATGCCACTGTTGTTGTATCTTTATCATTTTTCTTCTCTTTGTCTTCATCTGCTTCCCTTGATTGATCTCTCTTAAGGAACCTGCAATTTCTTTTTATGTGACCCGCTTTGCCACAATGATATCATATCACTTCTTTTCTAGTCCTTGACTTGCTACAACTTTCAAAGTTGTCGCGTCTATGGAAGTTTCTAGATTGACTTCTTCCTCGTGACTCTGTAACTAATTCATCTGACTTTGAGGAAGAACCAATCAAACCACGTGCCTTTCTTCGAGCTTCTTCGTTCAACATGCTCTCTTTAAATGTTGACATTTTCAACTTTCCACTTGGAGTTGGATTGGTCAATGTTACAACAAGGACTTCCCAATTATCAAGCAAGGAACTCAACAATAACAACACTTGCAACTCATCATCTAATTTAATTTCTACAGTTGTCAACTGATTCACTGTATTCTAAAAAATACTCATATGCTCTACCATTGAATCCTCATCTTTGTATTTCATATTCACCAACTTCCGAATCAAGAATGCTTTATTTTGCACATTCTTTCGTTCGTACAACTCTTTTAATTTTTCCCACATCTTGTTAGCATCTATTTCAGTTTCAACATGTGGATATACACTAAGATCCAGCCACTGCCTGATCAACGCCACTGCCTTTCTATTCATCTTCTTCCAGTTAGCGTTAGATTTATCTGCGGGTTTAGAGTGTTACCCTCAATAGGATCATATAAATCTTTACTGTATAACATGTCTTCCATGAGAGTCTTCCAAAGTGTGTAATTAGAAGGGTTGAGTTTAATCATATTGGGACCTTTATTTTCCTCCTCCATTTAAATGCACAAATCAAATCAATCGAGCTCTAGATACCACTTTGTTGGGGAAAAAACCAGAGATAATTAGCGATAATTATCTCAATAATTCGGAATAATTTTTTCCCCACCTGTGCAGATAAATGGCCAAACAGAAAATACAATTCAACATAACAAAAATAATTGGCAGAAAATTAAATATGAGACAAACACAATTTTTAATGTGGAAATCATCCCTCAAATTGAGAGAATAAAAATCACGGGACCTCAGTAAAAACTTCCACTATAATAATTAATGGGAATATCAGAGTCTTCCTAATAACAATAGAAAACATCAATCAACAATAACAACCTTATAACAACCTTCCACTAAAGTGGTATCCCAAAGTAACTCTTAGATAAGATAAAACTACTCAAACTATATATTAAAGTAACAAACTCAGTGGTAGGAATAACATACTAAATTTGTAGATCAAAGTTTGCTACAGACTTGTTCCCACCACCGGAACTAAACCCTTATTTTTCTTCATCCATCACATTTAAAATAAGGATTTCAAATTTCTTTTATTTTCTTTACATGGGTCTAGCCCAATAATACTTTTTTTTTCTTTTATTTCAATAATAATAATACTAATACTAATACTAATAAAATTAGTAGGTTCCACTTGGGGAGTGAATTCACCCAACACTCAACAAGAAGTGATGCTGGAATCTTTGTTTGTCTCTACATGTGGTAAAAAAGAACTATAACAAGTGAAATGTTTGCATATTTCTCTCAGACTATGCAAAAAGAACTTATGCGATAAACTGTTTCAAATTTGTTCCGAGACTACTATGCAAGTAGTCTCACTATATGGGTGAATTGATTCATGTTTTAATTTAAAAAAATGTGCATACTTTGTGCATCGTTGCGTGTGCATTGAAGAGGAAAGGATTAACATATTTTTAATTCAAACTTGGATGTAATATCAGTAATATGCACTTTTCAACCTCTTTACTCCAAATAACTCTCTCTTACTAACACACTAACTACCAAAAATAAATATTCTCTCTTTAAACTTCCCAAAACCCATTTTCACATATTCATTTTTCTCACCAAAAATCCAAACCTTCACCATGGTTGCTTGAAGCTTTGCGTTTCTAAGGCAAGGACTGTTAATGGGTTTTCGGGATCTCTCAATGTTTAGATTTTTGCATCTCCAAGAGGTAATTTTAGAGTTCCACTCTTTGTGGTGTTTTTGAGTTTGATTTCTTCGAAGTTTGGGTTTTTATCGTTAGTATTCTTGGTCTACAGCAATGTTTTTGAAAACAATTTATTATTCAGGTGTGTTTGAAGATTATTTGGTTTGATTGATCAAGATTGACTTTACTACTTCAAGTTTGTGTTTGATCATATTTGTGCTTGCTAAGTGTTTGTTACGTCGCCTCAAAGGAAATATCTAAGAGGGAAAAGGTTTTGCGAGGAGAAAGGATAAGGAAATTCCATCAACAACTTCCACTTTTTGACTTTAAGAGGCTTTTTGTTGCTATTGATGATTTTGAAGGATTTAACATTAAACTATATCCTATAAGTGTGGTTACTCCTCACTTTGTCAACCTTGTTTCAAGTCTTGTTAGTAACAACGAGTTCTCCGTTTGATTGAAGAGGAAAGGATTAACATATTTTTTTGAGTTTTTGGATAAATAATTTTGTGGTTCCTTAGTTAAGGCGTTTTGTAGCATGTTGTCATCAATTAAGGGAAGCACTCTTTATTGCAAATTCAAAGATGTCCATGCTAAGGTGGATGCTTTAGTTTGGAAAAGCATATGTGATTTGAAGTGTACTGGCATGATTCTCACAGAAGACACTTTCAAGAATTATGGATGTTACAACAAATTCACTTTTATTAAAAAAAAATGGATAATCCAAATGCCGTCCCAAATGCAAAAGATTTCTAAAACTGACTATAGGTTATTACATGGGGTTATTTCAAAATGCTTGGATGTTAGAGAACATAATTATGCTAAAATTATTGAGGCAGATTTATTCATGATGTGGTTGATATCAGAAGGAACTTTGGTTAATTGGCCAGCTTACTTTGCTCGGAAAATGATGATTGTCAAGAAGCAGATTAGTAGTGCTCTTCCTTTTTGTTTTATTAGTTTAGTGTTGGAATGCTTTAATATGATTCTGAGCACCCATAGATGTATTGTTCCTTATCATGCAAATGGTATGAGTAAAACTACTCTATCCAAGATGAAGCTTTTGGAATTACCAATAAGCGGCTGAGTAACAAGAGATGCAGCTCAATAAGATGAATAGGTAGACACAGAGATATAAGAAATTCCAGCTCCCGTGGATGCTCCTGTTGACACTGGGGGTTCTTCTTTAGAGGCTGCTCCATTATGGTTTTATGGGTTTGAGAATAGGATGATGCAGCGCATGGATGGGTTTGAATCTCAGATGTTTCATCAGTTCTCTTAGTTTGAGCTTCATTCTGAGAAAAGGATTGCTGATCTAAAGAAAGAAAACAAAGAAAACTTGACTGCCATGGAGGAAATACTTATGACTCACTACACCTTTTAGTTTAAACCACCATGACCTCCTCAGTAACCTACCTAGCATTTGCATTTGTTGCATTGCACTTTAGTTTCTTGTTATGTTAAAGTTTTAGGTGTTATGTACTTTCTTCCATTTTTTATTTGTTTCCTTTTTCTATAATATGCTTACTAGCTTTTGATTCCTTGGTGTTTGTTTTGTTGAACCCTGGTTATTTCATTTGATTTGTGTTTGTAAGTATGTATATAGAATTACAAATATATAAGAGTAAATAAATATAAAATTTAAATTTTATAATAATAATTTTAATTAGGGGAAGTTTACAAAAAAAATTACAATATAAATTATTAACATACGCAGAAAATATATATTTCAACTTATATCATATAATTGTAAAAAAAATCTTAATTAATAATAAACAAACTATGGATTGAACATTTATTATCAAACACGTCTTTTAAAATATTTGATACACCTTTTTTATTTTATTTCAATTGTAAGAAAGTATACGTGAAAGGTTAAATTTTGGAAGTATTGTTTGTCCCAACTAATTGAACACTTTTCCAAGGAACACACAAAACATACTTTTCCTCATGTGAGTTATACCTACAACCACCTGTTGAGGTAATTTTCCATAAACACTTGATGCATTTATCTTTTTTTTGATTGTAAATATCAAGATAATGAAGTCGGGGATCACTAGGCCATGTAAAGCTGCAGAAGAATAACGTATTTTGCCAACGTGGAAATACTATTGGCTTGAATGTAAAATCCCAGGATTCTCCAAACATGAGTGTGTGAAATCCAAGATCATCATCTTTAGATTTACAATGAAGAGTGATATTTTTTGAAGTTACATGTGCATCAAATCCATTGGTAATTACAACTTGTACCCTTGGATTAAAACTAAAATCCTCTCTAGCCTCAAATGCAAATGTTCTTTTTTCCAACCACACAGAGACAATCATTATAATCAACAATAATGAAAATTTTAAGAGCATTGGATTTGGAAAGGCCATTTTTTTATGTGCCTAACTAGGATTACATTAATCTTTATCCGTCTAGTCTGTTATTTATAAAACTTTTTTGACCTAAATATAAAAATTTAAAAATTTATTTACTCTTTAATTTCTTTTACACCCTTTCATAATTACAGTAAATGTAATTAATTTTGATATCAGTGGATGTGAAAGAATTTAATGTCAATGTCACTCCCTCCGATTTGAATATTAAATACTAAAAAGTTATTTTTTTAATCTCAAATATTAGAAATTTCACTAATATAATTTAATTAATATAGATTTTATTTTTCAAAAAATATATTTATTTTCTTAGAATAAATTACAATCAGGGATATGTGAAAAAATTAAATGAATTCAACTATTTTCCTTAAAGGATATGTGAAATAATTTTTTTCTCTATATAAAAAGAGTAGTTTAGGAAAAATCATTCAAATTTAACACAATAAATGAGTCTCCTTGGTCAACGATTCTTTCCCATTTTTGTATGGGTATTAATTTTCCATTTTTAACATATTATAAAGTTCTTTTATTGAATTAAATTAAATTAATCAAATTTTTTGGACTATAAATAATGGAGTATTTCAAAAGGTTTTGTCTTTTATATTTTAAAATAGTTAAATATTTTTTAGTAATTTTGACTACAATTAAATTTAT
Organism: Cicer arietinum; assembly: GCF_000331145.2. NCBI lineage: Eukaryota > Viridiplantae > Streptophyta > Magnoliopsida > Fabales > Fabaceae > Cicer > Cicer arietinum. The sequence goes on from NC_021165.2 coordinate 41,443,002, forward strand.
ATAAATATTTCTCCTAACAACTTTTCATTTTTTAAATATATTATCAAAACAACCACTATAAAATAATTTTAACTTTATTTCTAAAACTCTTACTGTTTGCTTTAATATTAAAGTATCTTTTACCTTAAGTCAAGGTAAAAACAATAGTACGGCCAAACAATTTTAAAAAGGGAGTTCCATCGAAAGGAGAGAGTTGTAACATTTTTATATTTTTCATATGTTTTATGTATTTATTTTAGTAACTATCTTGATTTATTATTGACAATTTGTTCTATGTGTTTGTGATTTTTTTTTTAAATATTGCCAAGTGTGTTAAAAAGGTGGAGAAAATATTATTATTTAATTATCATTTTTAGGAGAATATTTTATTATTGTTATTATCGTTATCAATTAGAATTTTATAATAAATCATTCATAAACATTTATAACATATATAAAAAAGTTTATTTTCAATTATATTTTTTTTATAAAACAATTTAGGAAGAATGGATTGTGACTTACTTCAAAACAGGGGATATGCGTTTGAACATGAAATCTCCAAATTCGATGACTATTTTTTTCATTAGGTTGAGTTCTTGGAGTTCAATGATGTTACTTTTATCCATGCTAATGTTGATTATACATAGCAAAAATGTTTAGCGTTGTGTACGTCTTTTACCGATGAATATGTATGCATATATCTTTTTATAACATTTACGAGGATAAAGAAAATATAATATATTTAAGAAAAAATACTCGTATTCCAACGAAGACATCTCTAAAATCTCTATTTATGGTTTCATTAGTGTTAGAGATGAATATACGCATTATTTTCCTACAACCACATTCAGGCAATTGAAAATGAGTTAAGTTTGTAGCAAATGAAGATGACACCATGTTTGAATGAAGAAGCATATGAAGATTCGAAGATAATGGTGACGCGATTATGTTGATTCGAAGATGGTGATTTGATGATGGTGATTCGAAGATGATGATTTGCCGATGATGATTTAAAGATGGTAATGCGACGTTAATGATCTGATAATGGTGATGCGATGATAGAAAAAGGAGAAAATAACCCTAATCCTGAAACCTATTTCCGATTTTGGATGGAGAGACTAAAACATAACACCTTCAACTTTTCTACATTTCTTTTTCTATTTCTTTTTAATCAATTTAATTACTCAATTTTTTTTTTTAATTATTTAACTTATTTCTCTGCCATATCAAACTGCCACGTCAATCATCTGGTTGCCACATAATCTTTTTTTTAATAGCAACTAACGACATGAATGATTTTAAAACTAAATTTGAACTTACAAAGTTTTACTTGAAAAAAATATTTACAAAGACAAAAATAATAAAGACGTGAACTTACAGTGACAAACCAAATATTTATGGAAAAAAAAAGTATAATAATAACATATATAAATTATGATTATTTTTTAGTATAAAAAATAAATTCTCAAGTGATTAAGATAAGAGTGATAGTAATTCAATGTTGATAAGTAAAGTTAGTAGGAAATAATTGTAATTTAGTCTATTTCTATTTTATTTAGACTACAATATCTAATTTAATTGTTTAAATGTGTCCCTACCATTTAATATACACTTAATGTTAAAGAAATTTATTTATTTTTATAATAAAAAAAATTCAAACTACTTCCCTTAAATCACCCATTTATATACCTTTTTATTTTTAGTTTAAGTTACCGATTTAACATTTATTTATCCAATTATGTTATTAATTAATTCTTATAATCAGGGATGGATTTAGAAGGGCACTGATGCGTTGAGCCGCTCCCTCTTATGCACAAAGTATTTAATTTCTCATGTTATGTAGTAGTACACACATATATATTATATTAATAATCTTATATGTGTTATACAATTAGTTTATTTTAACAAAAACAATTGTAGTAATTTCATTTTATGGAAAGTTTATTACGCTATGCCTCTTACAATAAATGTCGTATATGATCATTTTATATAAATTAAGAAAATTTAATAAAACATAATCATTTCAGATAAAATGAAAAGATATAAATCTCAAAGACGACAAAATAGTATTATTTATTATATTTCACTATGCTTCTCAACAAAATTGTTTAAAATTCATACAATTACCATGCTTCTCAGTAGAGTTTCAGTGTAGATACCTTTAAAAGTACCATCAAAGGATGCACTAGCAAAAGGTAGATGGATCATTGGGGTTAAATGCCACTTTCAACACATAATGTGAGTGTCCTTCAAAAGCCTCATATAATCTTTACAAGGCCAACTTTCCTTCCAATTCCAAAACTCCAAGACTTGGTCATCAGAAGTTGGCTAAAAAAGATGAACAACCAAACTTCTAATATAATCTTTATGTCCCTCAAATTTTGTTAAAATGAGTCAATCATCCAAAACAACACTACAGGAAAATATGGAGCAGACTTGGGGAATCTCCAAATGTGACTTTGTTTCTTAGAACTAATTTCACTTTTGCATGTGAGTTTTCTAGGCTTGAGCTTAATTTTAATTACTGATAGAAATTATTTTATGGGTTTGAAATGATGAGATTCTAAAAAAAATTGAGTGAGGAAAAAATGTGAGGTTTAGCATGTAGGAAATGTTTGAAAATCTATATTTAATTCTTTGAAAATCATCATTTTTGCATTCATTGTGTGGCTGATTTCACAACAAATCTAATTGGCTAAACCCTCTTTGAACGTTATTATGCCTCTGATTGTTCTGTTATGCTTCCGATTCGTTTATGCCTCTAATTCGTTCCTGCTTCTTATTTGTTTCTAACTCTGATTCGTTTATTTACTCTGGCTGCATCTGATTCTTCTTTATTATGGATGCCTCAGATTCTTCTTTGTTTGGACTGCCTATGGGCCAAGTCTTCTTCTGACCAAGCAACAATTGGTACAAGTCTTCCTTTAACTAGGCTGCCATTGGTCCAAGTTTTCTAACCGATCTGCCTTTGGCCCAAGTCTTCCTCTGACTGAGCTGCCTCTGGTCCAAACTTTAATACGAAATATCAATTTTAAATTTTTTATGCCATTTTATATTTAAAAAGGAGTTCTAAAAGCAAATTTATTACCAAATGTTCCACCAATATTTATAATTATTGATAATTATTTTCTCTTTATATTATAGATATAATTCACTTTAATTTATTTGTTTCAATTTCATAATACCTACTTCTTCCATAATTATTTAAATTTAAATCCGAAAAATATTGCTAAGGAAAATTTTGTATAGAAAAAAAATCAATTAACTAAAACTGATAGTGATAATTTATTCATAAAATGTGTGATCAAATTAGTTTTTTTTTGTTGATAACAAAGTGATATTTATTCCATTAAATTGGTAGGATACATCGACGTCAAAATTATCTATAGAAATTTATAATAAATCAAAGCTATTTTGTCAATTTGAACCAAATAAATACCACAATAACATAAAAAAATAAAAACAAATCGCATCAAGACAATGCACAAACATCACAATCATATCACAAAATCATATGAAAAAAACTAAATTATGTAAAAAATTATTTATTTTCATTAATTTTGGAGTTTACTTTATATTTTGGCACAAATTTATTTAAAATAATAAATATAAAAAACTGTATAATTGATTCTACTATTATGTAATACCCTGGGTAAAAAATATTGTTAAAACACAATGAGGAGAAAATAATATTTGTGGATCTTTCTTGTAAGTGGTAATATTGAAAACAATATTTGTTTGTTTCCAAGATATCTTTTATTTTTTTGAAAATGTTTTAAAAAAAAATTATTTTTTTAAATCTTAAACAAATATATTTTCTTTATTATTTCTATTATCAATGAAAATAAAAGCAGAAAATGTTCAAAGTAATCAGGGTTAAATTTTCTGAAATACATTTATATTTCAAAAAACTTAAATTAAATTTTTTAGTATATAGTTTTAAATTATTTTTTTCATTATTTTAATGTATCCACAAATTTTTTAAAAGTTTATCGGTTATCAAATTTTTTTTTTGCTTTTATTTTTTAAAAAAGTATAGTTTTTAGTTTTTTTTCAAAGTAAGAATAAAATGGGGTTTATATTAAAATGTAGGGTTTGAAGTAAAATCTTCGAAGTACAATCCCAGCTTAGGTTAACTCAAGTTTTACTTATTTATTTTTTACAACAGAGGTTAACTCAAACTTAATTTGCATGGTAACACTACGCCAAAAATGAAATTTAATAGCGCTCCTTTTACAGCGCTTGCTAAATACAAGTGTTGTTGTAAGTATATTTTAAAAATAACGGAGCCTTTTACAACGCTTTTTTAACAAGCGCTGTGAAAAAAGCGCTGTTGTAGGGTCATATAGCGTTTGCGCATAATGTTATAAGAGTTTTACAACGCTTTTTTTACAAGCACTGTAAAATACATGCGCTTTCAATCAATTTAACTACCTATTACAGCGCTTTTTGTACAAGCGCTGTAAAATACAGGCGCTTTCAAATAAATATAATTTACTTTTAAAACAAATTTACGAACCCTCATCACCTCTACTCTTGGAACCCTCATATCCTCTACGTACTGTGCAGACATCTACGTTGTCTCATGTACTTTTTAATTTGTTTTTGTCAAAAAATCTTTAGTTTTTTAATAATTGAAAACTAAAAATTGTTATATATATATTAAATCTCTTTTTTTTTGAAATTTGTTGACCTGTTTTGTTTTGGAATCTTTTCTGTTTTGAAATTGTTATTAGATATGTTGATATTGGTTTCTTTTTTAAACTTGTTGATATGTTTTGAAAGCTTATTATTTTTGTAACTGCATTTATATAGGTCGTATAATATGGATAGGAAATGGATGTCTGTCAATCGATTGTCAAAAGAGTATGAAAATGGAGTGAAAGAGTTTGTTGAGTTTGCAGTGAAGAATGCAAAAGATCCAAATAGAGTCGTTTGTCCTTGTTTAAAATGTTGTTTTGGAAAACGTGTTAGAGAAGATGAATTAGAAGGACATCTAGTATGTAATGGAATTGATCAAAGCTACACATGTTGGATAAGACATGGTGAGAAAAAAAAAAGGAAACATTAATTTTGAGAATAGTTCGACATATGCTTCAACTGACTTCGATACAGATACATATGAGGCGGACCGAGTTGATGAGATCGCAAAAGCAGTTGAAGAAGATCTTCGAGATTGTCCTAAATTGTTTGAAAGTTTGTTGAGTGATGCAGAGAAAGAATTATATAATGGTTGTACTAAATTCACAAGACTGTCGGCGATATTAAAGTTGTACAACTTAAAAGCGAGTAATGGATGGTCTGATAAACACTTTACAAAATTATTAACACTCATAAAAGATATGTTGCCAGATGATAATGAACTTCTCAGTCGAACCTACGAGGCTAAACGGATTTTGTGTTCTATTGGAATGAGTTACGAAAGGATTCATGCGTGTCCTAACGATTGCATTTTATTTCGAAACGAATATAAACTACTTAAGACGTGTCCGAAATACAATATCTCTCAATATAAGAAGAAATAATCTACTCCAGCAAAAGTCGTGTGGTATTTTCCTATAATACCAAGATTTAGGCGCATGTATCACAATGAAGAAGATTCAAAACACTTGACATGGCATGCAGATGAAAGAATTAGAGATGGAATGTTTCGATACCCTGCAGATTCCCCACAATGGGCAAAAATTGATCACGAGTATCCTGAATTCGGGATAGAGTCAAGAAATCTAAGACTTGCACTTTCTACTGATGGAATGAATCCACATGGTCTTCAAAGCATCTCACATAGCACGTGGCCTGTGATTTTGGTAATATATAACCTACCTCCATGGTTATGTATGAAGCATAAGTTTATGATGTTGTCTCTGTCAATTTCTGGACCCAAACAACCGGGGAATGATATCGACGTATACTTGACTCATTTAATTGAAGATTTAAAAGGTATGTGGGAGACATGTGTGGAAGTTTATGATGGGTATAAGAAAGAATGTTTCAATTTGATGGCTATGTTGTTCGGCACAATTAATGATTTTTCAGCATATGGTAATTTATCAGGATATAGCATTAAAGGTCAGTGTGCATGTCCTATATGTGAAGAGAGTACAAATTGGACACGGTTGAAACATTGTAAGAAGAATGTGTTTCTTGGACATCGCAGATTTTTACCTTATAGCCATCAGTATCGTGGGTGGAGAAATGCATTCAATGGAAAATCAGAGGAAGGTAAAGCTCCTTTAGCACCGACTGTAGATCAAATACTTGAAAAAGTACAAGGTTTGACCAATATTGGAAGTCATTGTATATAAGACATTTCCTCGATGTGATGCATGTTGAAAAAAATGTATTTGATAGTGTTACTGGTACGTTACTCAATGTTCCAGGAAAGTCTAAAGATGGCATCAACGCAAGATTGGACTTGGTCGATATGGGAATAAGAAATGAATTGGGTTCCATAAAGAAAGGAAATCGCACATATCTACCTCCAGCCACTCATACTCTATCTAGAAAGGAAAAAATTGTTTTATGTAAATTTCTCTCTAGCCGCTCATACTCTATCTAGAAAGGAAAAAAATTGTTTTATGTAAATTTCTACACGAAGTTAAAGTTCCAGAAGGATACTCTTCAAACATTAAAAATTTGGTTTGTATGAAAGACCTCAAGTTAAAAGGTTTGAAGACCCATGATTGTCATATTCTAATGGAGCATTTGCTACCAATAGGTATACGTTCCATTTTACCTGAAAAAGTTCGACTAGCCTTAACTAGATTATGTTTCTTCTTCAGGGAAATTTGTAGTAAAGTGATCGACCCTTAGAAATTACCGACATTGCAGAGGGAAATTGTTGTTACTTTGTGTGAGCTTGAAATGTATTTCCCACCCTCGTTTTTTGACATAATGGTTCACCTTACTGTTCATCTAGTTAAGGAGACACAACTTTGTGGGCCAACTTATATGAGATGGATGTATCCGATAGAACGATATATGAAAATATTAAAAGGGTACGTAAAAAGTAGAAGTCGACCAGAAGGTTGTATTGCTGAACGATACATTGTTGAAGAGGCTGCTGAATTTTGTACTGAATATCTGTCCAATGTTGAATCCATAGGGCTTCCCATGTCTCGTCATTCGGGAAGACTATCAGGAGAAGGGATAACTGGAAGGAGACTACTGACTATATCAAGGACAGAATGGGAGCAGGCACAATTGTATGTTCTGCACAATGATGATGAGGTTCAACCGTATGTTACAATACACATTGATCAGTTATCTCGTTTGAACATGAATAGGAATCAAAATTGGATAACTCGAGAGCACAATCGAAGTTTTGTAACATGGTTAAAAAATCACATAATGTCAAAATTTGATATAGACCCCGGATCAATTTCAAATAGATTGAGGTGGCTAGCAAATGGTCCGAGCTTACATGTCTTTTCTTACACTGGTTATGTTATTAACGGCTACACATTTTATACCAAAGAACAAGATGATCAGACCACTATGCAAAATAGTGGAGTCACTCTCGTAGCTGAAGCGATGCATGTCTCAAGTGCAAAAGACAAAAACCCAATATATGCAAATCTATCATATTTTGGGGTTATCGAGCGCATATGGGAGTTAGACTACACAATGTTTCGTGTTCCCATATTTGGTTGCAAGTGGGTCGATAATAATAATGGCGTTCGGATTGATGAGTCAGGATTCTTGCTTGTCGATTTTAATAGGGTGGGATACAAAGACGAGCCTTTTATTTTAGCGTCGCAAGCTCAACAAGTGTTTTATGTCACTGATCCTTCTAATGATAAATGGTCTGTTGTCCTATCGACCAATAAAATAAGTGATGATAACAATAATGATGAAGATGTTGGTAATGATCTTTTATTTGTCAGACCACTATGCAAAATAGCGGAGTCACTCTCGTAGCTGAAGCGATGCATGTCTCAAGTGCAAAAGACAAAAACCCAATATATGCAAATCTATCATATTTTGGGGTTATCGAGCGCATATGGGAGTTAGACTACACAATGTTTCGTGTTCCCATATTTGGTTGCAAGTGGGTCGATAATAATAATGGCGTTCGGATTGATGAGTCAGGATTCTTGCTTGTCGATTTTAATAGGGTGGGATACAAAGACGAGCCTTTTATTTTAGCGTCGCAAGCTCAACAAGTGTTTTATGTCACTGATCCTTCTGATGATAAATGGTCTGTTGTCCTATCGACCAATAAAATAAGTGATGATAACAATATGATTGAAGATGTTGGTAATGATCTTTTATTTGCAACATCACAACAACCACATGAAATTGATTCAACTGATGATGGTTTATATCTTAGAGATGATCATGATGAGGGAATTTGGATTAATCCATCGTTTCGTATTGTAAATGGACAAACAAATGTGAATGTCACCAGGAAAAGAAGAAGGGCATCTTAATGTACATGTTTAATTATTTTATATAAGCCATGCATGTTATCTGAACTGTGTTATTGTAAATATGCATGTAATCTGAATTGAGTGTTTTATACTAAGTTCTGATTAATTTATTTTCTGATTAGTTTATTTTCTGCTTATATTTAGCCTGATTTGAGTGTTTTATACCAAGTTCATGTAACAATGAGATTCTCTTTTGCTCAATGCATATATATATAGATTCTTCAGAAGTTCTTATTTCTAATAATTCATCATCTCCTAAAGTATTGTGATAAAGACAATGATAACAATGTTTTTAATCCAATAAACAATGATAACAATGTTTTTAATGTCATCCTAACCCAAATAAACCAAACACAAAAATAAAATAAAGAGACATTTTACAGCGCTTATCTTAAAAAGCGCTGTAAAAGATCCTTTTAAAAATAAAATAATGAGTGTTTTATACCTTTTACAGCGCTTTTCACACAAAGCGCTGTAAACGACTCTTTTGAAAGTGAGTAAAAAAGACATTTTACAGCGCTTGTTTGCCAAAGCGCTGTAAAATGGCTTTAAAAATAATATTCATCAGACACCTAATTTCTTCAAACACCTTGTACGCATCATGGGATTCAAAAAACATCAGACACAAACCCATTTCTTCAAACACATTGTACGCATCATGGGAATCCAAAAAACATCAGACACAAACCCATTTCTTCAAACACCTTGTACGCATCATGGGATTCAAAAAACATCAGACACAAACCCATTTCTTCAAACACATTGTACGCATCATGGGAATCCAAAAAACATCAGACACAAACCCATTTCTTCAAAAACCTTGTACGCATCATGGGAATCCAAAAAACATCAGACACAAACCCATTTCTTCAAAAACCTTGTACGCATCATGGGAATCCAAAAAACATCAGACACAAACCCATTTCTTCAAAAACCTTGTACGCATCATGGGAATCCAAAAAACATCAGACACAAACCCATTTCTCGCAACATGGCAATGATCCTGAATACCAAGTTTCGATTTAAGAAGGAAAGAGAATGTAAAGAGATAAAAAGGGTGTTGAGGTGGAGATTGAATTGTGAAAGAGTAAGCTTTGATGTTTGTGAAGAAGATGCATAAAAGGAGAAGAGTTTGGTGAAGAGGAAGGGATTTTTGTGGTGACCAGTTACTACTATGTGGGTTTTGCATGCATGTTGAGCTTGTTTAAAAAATAACATAACATAACAAAACACAAAAACAATAAGGCCTTTTACAGCGCTTATTTGGAAAAAGCGCTGTAAAAGAGCCTTCTAAAATTAACCTAAAGAGACATTTTAGAGCGCTTATGTGGAAAAGCGCTGTAAAAGGCTTTAAATAACATTCATATAACATAATAACACACGGAGGTCTTTTACAGCGCTTATTTGGAAAAAGCGCTGTAAAAGAGCCTTCTAAAATTAACCTAAAGAGACATTTTAGAGCGCTTATGTGGAAAAGCGCTGTAAAAGGCTTTAAAAAACATTCATATAACATAATAACACACGGAGGTCTTTTACAGCGCTTATTTGGGAAAAGCGCTGTAAAAGAGCCTCTTAAAATTAACATAAAGAGACATTTTAGAGCGCTTATGTGTAAAAGCGCTGTAAAAGGCATTCAAATAACATAATAACACACGGAGGTCTTTTACAGCGCTTATTTGAAAAAAGCGCTGTAAAAGAGCCTTTTAAAATTAACATAAAGAGACATTTTAGAGCGCTTATGTGTAAAAGCGCTGTAAAAGGCTTTAAAAAACATTCATATAACATAATAAAACTCGAAGGTCTTTTACAGCGCTTATTGGGAGAAGCGCTGTAAAAGAGCCTTTTAAAAATTTAAATAAAGACGCCTTTTAGAGCGCTTTTCAAACAATCGCTGTAAAAGGCTTAAAAAAATGCGTTGTAAAAGGGTTACATATATATAACAGTAACCGCTTCAGTTTCCTCTTCGTTACGTAAACTTCACTATCATCTCAACCTTCATCGTTCTTCTCTTCTTTTGCAAACCCTATCATCCCGTCCATTACGAACCTTATTTCCACGATCATCTCCTTCATTTCGAACCTTATTTCCATCCAAGATCATCTCTCCCATTGCACATAATATATTTTCATTGAAATACGTAACCCTCATTACGTATTTCTTCAAACCGTATTTATGTGAACCATATTTCTGTGAACTTTCTGCGTTCCCTCTTTTCTTTACATTTCATCTTTCTTCGAACCATTATTCAGGTATTGATGTTATAAATTTTTTGTAATCATTAAAATGCATGTTGAGCTTTTTTAAGATATACTGATACATGTTGAGTTTGTTTATAATAATGCATGATCCATGTTGAGCTTGTTGATGTTATACTAAACTGCATGTTGAACTTGTTGTAGTTAAATGGATACAAACAAAGATATAGAAGTTCAAAATGAAGAAGTTGGCACCTCCAAGACTTATGAAAAAGAAGTCAAGAAGGACGAAAGAGATATGTTTTGAGAGTTGCTGGGAAAATCCATCGGGGATTTAGATCACATCTCTCTAATTTCTATCTAAAAGATAGAGAAGGAAACACAAATGCTCTAGCTCCAAAAATATATAAACATTATATATCAAATGAGGAATGGAGTGCATTTGTTTCCAAACGTTTGGACCCCGCATTTGTCGTAAGTGATTAATTTATTAGCATTTGTGTTTTATTATTCATATTCGTAGAGTATTTTAAATTTTTACACAATTGCTATTTTTTTTATATAGAATATTAGTAAGGCAAATCGCGAAGGGGAAGCAATCCAACCCACTCATACAAAAAATCACGTATGGGATATGCACGCCTTGATCAAAAATTTGTAAGTAATTAAACATCACTTTTATATAATGAAGTAATTTGTATTATAAACTATAGTGTGTAACTAATTTGTATTATTTTGTTTATGATCTTAACGAATAGCGACAAGACACCCAAGCCGATCAACCCTTGAGTCGTCATAGATTATGGAAGGAAACGCGTGTTAATAAAGATGGAGTTGTTGATAATGAAAATGTCCAAAAAGTAGTAGAACTTTGTGTAAGTAACATTATCACTTTAATATCACTTGAACACTTTTTAATATTGTATTTTAAAAATGCTATTGAACTTATCTTTTTAATCCTACATGTATTTTAGGAGATTATCGAACAAAGTTATGAAACTCAAGAGAGCAACAAGGATACTTGCAGGGACATTTTGGGTAAAGTGTTTAATGTCCCTGAGTAATCTGGTCGGGTTAGGGGGAAAGGATTTGGCGTAACTCCCAAAATGTATTTTTCTCAAGAGAACCGCCAAAAACCTTCCAACGAGGAAGTATTAGAGAAGCTCAAAATTCTTACAGAGCAAGTGGCACTTTTGGTGAATACGAACAAAGACAAGCAACTCCCGGATCAGCTCCAACATGAAATACAAATGGAGAGTGAAACCGCGAGTTGCAACGTCGGTCTCAAAAGTATTCCCGAGGTAATTAATTACTTACTTGATTATGTAATTACTTATGTATTAAACAAACTTATATATTAACCGTACTTATGTTTTAACTATTTGATTTAGGGTGTCACTACATGCGTGCTATACTTGTCCTCGCCTACTCATCGGAAGGTGGGAAAAGGAAAATTGTACAATACTTCGGGAGAAGTATTGCACAATACTCCGATCCCTAGGGTCATGTCAAAGTATCACCTGTTGTTGCTTTCGAACCAACTGCACCGTTGCCGATACCGGACAACGATGGAGATATGCAGTTATTGAGCGAAGCTATTGGTAGTTACGTGGCATGGCCCACCCACCTTGTTGCCCTCGAAAAAAAGATTCCCAGAAACAAATCAGTTACATCTCCCGAAAAGGTTTGTCACATTTATTCCCTAAGGTTTGTCATTTTTTCAGATTCAATAAACTAACATTTAACCTCATTTTTGTAGATCCAATTAAATAAACCACCCGTACAG
>NC_021165.2:41455710-41456298 GCF_000331145.2 Cicer arietinum
GGGGAAAATCGGTCGCTGCTGCCCATGTTCCTAAAATAAGTCAGCCACGTCTTGCTAAACACGGGGCGTGTCTTGACATCCAAGTAAAACAAAACATGGACAGCAACGACGATTCGCGCATCATACCCATGAATAAAGCTATATTCGGAGATGAGTATGATGAATTTCTCGAAAAGGAGCACATATACGAACTTCTCAACCATAAGGAGCTTAGTGCTATTATCATGTGCTTGTACATAAGGCAAAAAATACTTTTAATTGCATTTATTGGTAATTAATTAAATGTATTGATAATTAATCTAGTTTAAAATTTTCGTTGAAGGTTTTTGTATGAGAAGGTCGTGTGCACGAGGAAATTGTCAAATAAATACTCCTTCTTGTCTCCGCATAAGCTGTCGATGTGCAAACTCGATCCAGACAATGTAAAGAAATACATTGTAGATATGTTATTAGGAAATAAAGAAAAGGATAAATTGTTCTTCGCACCATATAATTCAGGGTATGTAATTATATATTATTTATTTATATCTTTTTTAATTGATATGATTTTAATTTAATAGTTGTGTATAAACAAAATTGCTTAACCAA
>NC_021165.2:41456350-41492787 GCF_000331145.2 Cicer arietinum
GTTATATACTATTTGGATCCCGTGCATGGCAATTACAACAATCACTCTGAAATAAAGACTATGCTCGACACGTAAGTAATATTCATTTATTTCTTACATATATATATATATATATATAAATAATGTGTTTGTTCATGCTATAATAATCACATTTATTCATTCGATAGTGCCTTACAAGTTTTTCGAGCTCAAAGAGGTGCTACAGTGTCAAAGCAAAAGTCCAATAACATCACATGAATCCCAATAAAGGTTTGAAATATATGCCTTTAAATTTTCATTTACAAATATATGCCTTTGCGATTAATGCACAAATATTTTATTGACTTATATGTTTTTATTTTACAGTGCTCTCGTCAAATAAACAACATCGACTGTGGGTACTACGTATTGAGATTCATGAAGGAGATTATTAACAAGAATAAAACTATTATCCCAGAAACGGTACGGTATTTTCATTATATGATTTTTATATATAATTAAATTATCTATATATTTGTTACTAACTTAATATAATATGTTCAATTTTTATATTGCAGTACTTTGACAATTCCAGTCCATCATATTCTGATGAAGATCTAATGGAATTAAAGGAAGAATGATGTCAATATGTGTTTGAAATGCAAATTATTTGATTTTCTGGGAAATAGCATGCTGTTGGGCAAGGGATCTAAATATTATATGGTAGCTTGTGCATATTCTATATATTCTGTTAGTTATTATATGTATATGATCATATGACACAATATACGAACATGCATATGAATATGTAATTAATTAGGTTGTAAATTAGGTTCAATGTATATGTAGTTAATTAGGTTGTAAATTAGGTTATATATATGTATCTGAATGTAGTTAATTATGTTGTAAATTACAGAGTTACAGAGTTACATATATGTTAATTAAGTTACAGAGTTCTGTTTTTTGTCTACTGATTGTGTGAATGCTTATGGTATTTGAATATGTTTTGTTGTTGTGTGAACTGATTGTGAACTGATTCTGGATCAAAATAATTTTGGATAAAAACATAAAAGACATCGCTTTCTAAAAAAAATGCCATAAAAAGCTAAAAAACGCTTTTTCAAAAATTTAATTTACAACGTTAAAAAAAAAAACCACATTTTACAGCGCTTTTTTGAAAAAGCGCTGTAAAATTCATATGTTGGGTGTACATTTTACAGCGTTTTTTCTAAAAAGCGCCGTAAAATGCATACCCATAATTCATATATTTGGTGTGCATTTTACAACGCTTATTCGAAAAAGCGTTGTAAAATGTGCACCCAATATATTTATTATGGGTATGCATTTTACAGCGCTTTTTCAAATAAGCGCTGTAAAATGTGCAAAACAAGCGCGCATTACATCTACATGTTTTATACCGCTTTTTTAAAAGCGCTGTTGTATCTTTTACAGCGCGCGATTCTACAGCGCTTGTTTTTTTGAAAAAGCCCTGTAAATGGATTAAAAAAGCGCTGTAAAATGTCATTTTTAGCGTAATGAAAAAAAAAATATTTAAAAAATAAGTTAAGGAGGTCTTTTACAATGCTCTTTCAAAGAGCGCTATAATAGCCTTTTAAAAAAAGTTAATGAGGTCTTTTACAGCGCTCTTTCAAAGAACGCTGTAATAGACTTTTAAAAAATAAGTTAAGGAGGTCTTTTACAGTCCTCTTTAAAAGAGCGCTATAATAAGCTATTAAAAATTAAGTTAAGGAGGTCTTTTACAGCGCTCTTTCAAATAGCGCTGTAATAGGCTTTTAAAAATTAAGTTAAGGAGGTCTTTTACAGCGCTCTTTCAAAGAGCGCTGTAATAGGCTTTTAAAAACTAAGTTAAGGAGGTCTTTTACAGCGCTCTTTCAACAAGCGCTGTAATAGGGTTTTATATATAACAGTAAACCGCTTCAATTTCCTCTTCATTTCGTAAACTTCACCACGCTTAAGAGTCCTCCTCCTCTTCATTGTCCTTCTCATTGCGAATCCTACTGTCCATACGAACCATATTGTCAACCATCTCTATTGCGAACCATCTCCATCTTTGTTACTATCCCTACCAACTCTCACTCAAATACTATCCCTAAACCCTAAACCGCTTCAGTTTCCTCTTCATTACGTAAAATTCATACGCTTGTTTCCTCTTCCTCTTCATTCTCCTTCTCATTGCGAACCCTACGAATAATATTTCCTTGTTACTAACCCTCATTACGTAAACTTCATACACTTGTTTTCTCTTCATTCTCCTTGTCATTGTGAACCATCTTTGTTTCTATGAACCCTACTCTCCTACGAACCGTTCGTATTTCTGCACTGTTCTTCTTTGTTCGTATTTCTGTGCCGTAACCCTATGGTTCTTCTGTTTTTTAGGTATTGTATTTATTAGTTTTTTGTTTCACTAAAATGCATGTTGAACTTATACTGCTATCAATGCACAAATATTTATTGACTTATATGTTTTATTTTATAGTGCCCTCATCAAACTAACAACATCGACTGTGAGTACTATATATTGCGATTTATGAAGGATATTGTTGATATGAATCAAACTATAATCCCAGAAACGGTACGATATTTTCATTATTTGATTTTCATATATAAACTATGTATATATTTGATTCTAACTTATTTATGTTCAATTTTTATATCGCACAGTACTTTGACAATTCCAATCCAACATACTCTGAAATAGATCTAATTGAAATAAAGGAAGACTGATGTCAGTATGTGATTGAAATGAAAATTATTTGATTTGCTGGGAAATTGCATGCTACAAGGGATAGTTATATGAATATATGGTAGTTCTGTTTTGTGTAGTTCTGATAGTTATATGTATATGAATATGGCACATTTGAAAAGTTTTGAATATGTAGTTATATGAATATGTATATAGTTATGTGACGTTGTCAATATGTGAATATGTATATGAATATGTTGTGTAAATATGTAAAGTTATAAAGTTAAATTATAAAGTTATATAGTTCTGTTGTTGTGTACTAATTGTATGAACTGATTCTGGATGAAAATGATTTTGGAAAAAAAATTAAAAGACAGCGCTGTAATAGGTGCATAATAATGCATCTATTGAATGCACCTTTTACAACGCTTTTTCCAAAAAGCACTGTAAAACGAGTATAACAAGCGCACAATATATCTAACTATTTTATAGCGCTTTTTTAAGCGCTGTTGTATCTTTTTACAGCGCTGGATGCTACAGCGTTTATTTTTTTTGAAAAAGCGCTGTAAAATATGTTTTTTCGCGCAGTGTATTTTGTTTAGACTACAATATTTGACCCTAGTTTAATTGTTTAAATGAGGCCCTATACCATTTAGTATACTTTTAATGTTGAAGCAATTTATTTGTTTTTTATGATAAAAAATTTCAAACCAATTCCGTTCAATCACCAATTTATACCTTTTTAATTTTTAGTTTATGTTGCTAATTTAATATTTTATTTATCAAGTTATGTTATTACTTAATTCTTATAATCAGGGATGGATTTAGAGGTGACACCCATGGGTGAGACCGTCTCTCTTAAGCACAAAGTATTTAACTTCCCATGTAATAGTTCACACATATATTATAGATTAATAATCCTATATATGTTATACAATTAATTTATTTTAACAAAAACAATTGTTGTAATTTCATTTTATGTAAAGTTTATTACTCTATACATCCCATAATAACTTCAATTTTCCTCCCTTTATCCCTCTCTTTTTCTCCCACTCACCAAAGAAACTCTCGCGATTTCTCTTTCTTTCGCTCATTCATTCTTGTCACTCTCGTTTCCCTCATTCTCACCAATCACCGCCACAAATCCCGTCGATAGCAACCTTGTAGATGCCCCATCATTCTTCTATGTTCGAGACAATTGTACAACCATCTCTTTGTGTCTCTCATTTTCACTTTGGTGCCAACTATAGGGTTAACATTTTTGGATGTCTTCAATTGAGTCATTGGTTAGTTATCTATTATTCTCTTTTTTTGATGAATGATATTGCTTTGTAGAATGCAATTACTCTACTGTCAAAAATTTAAGAAAAAAAATACGTATATTAACATATACTTTTTTGTTTAAATTTTATCATGGAGGAGTGTTTCCATACACAAATAAAAAAAAAAAATAATAAAATCTTGAATTTGTATTATTTCAATTGTAAGAAATTACACGTGATCAAAAGTTAAATTTTGGAAGAATTGTTTGCCCCAACTACTTGAACACTTTTCCAAGGAACGCACACATCATACTTTTTCAAATTTGAGTTATACTTACAACCACCTTTTGACGTAATTTTCCATAAGCACTCGATGCATTCATCTTTTTTTTGATTGTAAACATCAAGATAATGAAGGAGGGGATCTTTAGGCCATGTAAAGCTGCAGAAGAATAACGTCTCTTGCCAACGTGGAAATACTAGTGGCCTAAATGTAAAATCCCAAGATTCTCCAAACATGAGTGTGTGAAATCCAAGATCGTCATCTTTAGATTTGCAATGAACAGTGATATTTTTGGAAGTTGTTGGTGCATCTAATCCGTTCGTAATTACAACGTGTACCTTTGGATTAATACTAAAATCCTCTCTAGACTCAAATGCAAATGTTCCTTTGTCGAACGACACAAAGACAATCATTATAATTAGCAAAAATGAAAATTTTAAGATAATTGGATTTGGAGAGGTCATTTCTTGATGAGCAATGCTAACAAGGATTGCATTATTCTTTATCAGTCTAGTCTCTTATATTTAAGAAAATTTTGACCTAAATATAGAAATTTAAGATGTATTTACTTTTTAATTGTCTTTTACACCCTTTCATAATTACAGTAAAATATTAATTAGTGGATGTGAAAGAATTTAATGTCAATGTTACTCCCTCTGATTTAAATATAAAATACCAAAAAGTCATTTTTTTTTAATCTCAAATATTAGAAATTTCACTAATATCATTTAATTAATGTAGATTTTATTTTTCAAAACACATATTTATTTTGTTGGAATAAGTTACAATCACGGATAATTTAGAGAATATCAATTACTTTCTTATACTACTTTGAAAAAAGTAAATGAATCAAACTATTTTTCTTAAAGGATATGTGAAATAATTTTTTTCTCGCTTATATATATATCTATAATAGTTTAGGAGAAATCATTCAAATTTAATACAATAAGTGAGTCTCCTTGGTCAATGATTTTTCCCATTATTTTTTCCATTTTTATCATATTATAAACTTTTTTTTATTGAATTAAATATAATTTATCAATTTTTTTTTACTATTAATAATGGAGTATTTCAAAAGGTTTTGTCTTTTATATTATAAAATAGTTAAATATTTTATAGTAATTTTGACTACAATTAAATTTATAAAATTATTTCTCCTAACAACTTTTAAATTTTTAAAATATATTATAAAAACAACCACTATAAAATAATTTTAACTTTATCTCTAAAACTCTTACTGTTAGCTTTAATATTAAAGTAGCTTTACCTTAAGTCCTAGGTAAATCAAAAATAGTACGGCAAAACTATTTTAAAAAGGGACCCTGATGTTCAACTAAAAAATATAAATCATTAATATTTTATGGTATTAACTTCAAAATCATATTCACAATTTTTTTATTGAAGTTTTTAATTCTTTAATATATTAAGTCCCCGTTTAATTATTCATTTATTGACTTTTTATGTGAAATTTAAATAATCAAATATTGTATTTAATGAATTTTTTAAATTTGAAATTATATTTTTACATTAGTTTTCTTATATTATGAACATAAAAGTAATAATAATATTTTAGATGTAATTGTAAATTTTTTTGTCGATAACGTTTATAGTATTTAAGAATTGATCAAAATTTGGGATTTTGTTCTATTGGTTTGATTCAAACCACACGGTTTTCATTAGACACCAAAAAAGATGAAATAATCCAAAAAATATCAATTAATTAGCCCATATTCCATTGCAAATTAAAAAAGTGTAGTTTAATAATCGACCCACAACTAAATTTGCCGCTAAATATCACTACTAAAAATTTGCTTTTTACATGTGGATTTAAGCAAAAAAATTTGCTGGAATAAACGTTACCTGTGGGTTTCTTGTCGGAACCATATCCCCACGTAAAACCTTTGTGAATAAGTGTTTCGTGAGGATTTATGTATCTGCAGATAAAGGTAGATATGCAAGAAACGTAAATACAATCCACAACAAATATAAAACAAACTTAAGGTATTTTCTTACGACTTTTCATGCAGAAATATCTATAGTACTTTTTCTACAAATACGTTTTGAATGAAAATCCGCAGGTAATTTCGTATCAAGATTATTTTAAAAAAGAATCCAGACTTAATTTTCCACTGTAAACGAGTTTTCTGATTTTTTATTTATATGAAAATTTCAACTAAAAATATATAAAAATATTATTATAAATACATTTTTTAAATATTTAATATTAGTCTTTAATTGAAATACTATTGTAATACTCCAAAACAAAATTTATATCATGATTTCAAATCAAAATTAAATATTAATTAAAGCATGATCCAACTATTGTGATAATTCTAAGAAAAATTTATATCATGTTCGCAAATCATAACTAAGTATTAATTAAAGCATGATCCCAAAAAAAAAAACTAAGTACGTATAATCAAGTACATGATACAACCAATTTAATAAAATAAAAATAAATACTACTCAATATGATCATTACCAATGTCATCATTCCCACTATCTTCATCAGTTTCATTGTTGGGTTGTGGTGATGAACATGGACGAGAAGAAGAACCAATAAATCCTAAATGTTGCATCAGAAAGGTTAAATTTTTGTTAGTCTCGAGCATCTCTTTTTCTTGTCATTGCAACTGTTGTTTCATCAACAACTTTTCTTGCTCCTGCTTTTGCAACATTCATTCAAAGCATGAACTTGACTTCTCAAAGCATCAACCTCTAAATTAACCTATGAATCAGAATGCATTGTTGGTTGATTTGGATTCAATGTTTTGGATATAGATCAAAGACCAAATATTCTCCCTTTCTTTCTCCCAACTACATCCACCCATATATCAATATCAGATAGCATATCTTTGGTTGGTTGACTATCAGCTTTGTCCTCTCCCAGAACAAAAGTTGATCATCAGACGATAACTCAATCTTTTTGTTTTCAAATTTCTCCTACAAGAAAATAGAAAATTTGAGGCATAAATGTTTTCATATAATAAGAATTATTAACTAATTGTTGGAACACCCGTAATACATAATCCTTAAAATAATACTTAAGATGATGAGCTTACATGAGCAGATTCGACATAAATACTGACCCAGTTTTTATCTTTAGTACGATGAGTACGAAAATAAAAGTCACTAAATGTTGGGTCTTCCTCTTTCGTCTCCTTCTGTAAAAAAAGTATATCTTAATTTCATTAATATTTAAATGTAAAATAGAAAATTAACAATGCCATTCTTTTCCAAAGCACCCGATGAGAAATTTAAGAATTGAAATTTAAGATGCACCATCCATAGAATTGGAATTTCTTTTATTTATCTCTTTTCTTTTTTGAAAATTAGAGGAATTCCAAATTGCCTTTATTTGTTCCCACATTCTCTCTCCCAGCCAAGTTGGCTTATTTTCCAAATCTTTACGTGCATCTTGCATTAGTTGCGACATCTTAGCTGCACTCCTTTTTTCAAAGTTGCGTCGCACCATGTCGTTCAAAGTTGGGGGCCATGTAATCCTTTTATGCAATGGAAAAAACAGAAGTAGTGGGAGAAGATGAACAAAGTAGAAACAATATCTTACTCACACACATTAGTGTAGGAATCAGGCTAGGAGAGAAATTAAAAACCACACAATACATAAACTAACTAATTAATCAACCAAATAGATTACATTGAGAAACATTTTTTGAGCAGATGTATATGTGAATGAACATAAAAAGTAAAAAATAATATTGGATTTATGAAATGTATGTGAATGTGTTTTTTATATATATAGGAGGTAGCAGAGTGTCAAAGAGTAGATGCAACAAATAGTCTTGTTTATGAAGCAAATGTGAGGCTAAGAGGTCCAATGTTTGAGGTTCTCATCATAGAATGACATCATCATGACATATTGCATAGAGCAACAAGAAATCCAAATTCGACTTATAACACCACTCATACAATAAATTAAAATTTCCACGCTACTTCGACTTTTAAAATGACAGGTAATTCCAAAACAGGGATTGTGTTTGTTATTGTTGAGAGAGTCTGAGAGAATAGACTCCAATATCAGAAAACCCCCTATTCTGCAACTAAAGCAATTTGCAAATTAAAAATGTTCAAAGAAACAACACACAAAAACACTAAATTAGAAGAAAAACCCTTAATCAGAAGAAAATCAAAACCCTAACTCGCTACAATTCACGAAAATGAATAATGAAACGAGAATAATGAAAAATGGCAAGAAACAAGACTGAAATAAAATAGAGTGGCACACAACACTTACGACGGCAACGAGGTTACGATAACAACGAAGTTGAGATGCAACGTAAAGAGGTTAATCTTCGATGGCCGCAAGGTGTGATGGTGGTGGCTAAATCAGAAGAAAAACCCTAAATCAGAAGAAAATCAAAACTCTAACTCACTGTAGTTCACGAAAATGAATAATGAAACGAGAATAATGAAAAATGGCGAGAAACAAGACTGAAATAAAACAGAGTGACGCGTAACATTACGACGACGACGAGATTACGATGACAACGAAATTGAGATGGAACATAAAAAGGTTAATATTCGATGGCAGCGAGGTGTGACAGTGGTGACTATAGTTGAGATGCAGCGGCGAGGTGTGACGATGGTGACTTGAGATGCGAAGGTGACTTGATATAATTATTTTTTTCTTCTAAAAAATCGAATAATTTTAACAATTTTGCTACCAACACCCCCTAATTTACTACCCACATCCCTCAAATATTTTAAAAAAATCATAATTCCCAAATTACTCTTCCCTTCTTCCTCTTCATTAACCTAACCCATCTTCTTTACTCTATCTTCATCATCTTCATTCAACACCTTCTTCATCTTCTTCATTTTCTCCAACATTAACCATCATCATCATTAACCATCTTCATAAATAATCATTAATCATCATCAATCATCGTTAACCATCGTCAGAATTTTGCTAACATTTACGTGAACTCAATTTCACGTTAGTTTACGTGAACTGAGTTCACGTACGTTTACGTAAACTGAATTTTAGTAAATATACGTGAACTCAGTTCACGTAAACATACGTGAAATTGAGTTCACGTAAATGGTTTAATTTTCAATCTTCAATGATTTCACAATCTTAATTCACGTACAAGTACGCGAATTAAGATCGCGTACATATTGAGATGTTGAATTTTCAAACTTCATTGATTACGCAATCTTAAATCACGTACGTGTACGTGAATTAAGATTGCGTAAATTTTGAAATTTTTACTTTTTTTAATGTACGTGAATTTTGTTCACGTAGCAATACAATCCCCAGATTTAGAAAAAAAATTCGAACTCAGAAACAGACCAACAACAAACATATATTTTTAGGTCACTTTAATCACAATGTGATGAAGAAACTGACGGTGTAGGTTATGAGTGAGTTGTGTGAGTTTTAAATGATTATGAGGTAGGGTTGGAGAGGTATAGTGATTTTTTAATATGTGAGTCATGAGATGTGATGAATGTTGATGAATGTGAGTTATGAGTTAGTAAAATTGTAAAAAATATTATAAATATCGAATTGCATTTTGGGTATTTTGGTTATTTTACAAATTTGAGGGGTGTGGGTAGTAATATGAGAGGTGTGGGTAGCAACATTGTAATTTTAATGTTTCTACGCGATTTTCCTTTACTTTTTTTAACAAATATAATAATTATATTTTTTGAGACTTCTATAATTAATTTAAAAATTAATTTGTTTTGATATGAAAAAACTATATCGTCAATGGTTAAATAATATGTTAATTAGTTTGACTATATTTTAAATTTAATATTATTAAATTTTTAAGTATTATCTTTTGATTCTATTTTGAAAAAATATTTTTTGTCATAATTTTAATTAAAAATAAAATTTAAATTATGATAACAATCTATTTAATTACTGAGTTCATATTTTCATAGATAAATTTATCAAAACTCTTAATTCAATAAATTTAATATATACTATACTATAAAATTTTAAAATTAAATAATATTACTAGCGGAGCGGTTGAGGTGCATAGTGAATATCAACACCTCAAACAGTCACTGCTTCAAATTTTAATTTCGGAGAAAACTCACATCCACACTCAATCAAAATGAATTTTTCTTTTCAAATCAAGATGGATTCAGATGGGTACTGCGAGTCCGAATTATATTGTCATCCTTAACTGTGGAACTTGTCTTATTTTTTTAATTTGTTTAAAAAGCAATTCAACCTTATTTATATGAAAATAAAATCATGAAACTTGACATGAAATTTATCCGGATTTTTCTAAAACACTCATAAACTTTGCTGCGAACATTTCCCGGGCATAAACCTAAGCTATGCAAAAAGATGAACTTTGCTGCGAAAATATAGTCGTATGTAAATCTGCAGCCAAAAAACTTTACTTGGCCTTTTACTTGTGGATATTATACCACAGGAAAATTCTTAAGATAATTGTGAGA
Source organism: Cicer arietinum (assembly GCF_000331145.2). NCBI lineage: Eukaryota > Viridiplantae > Streptophyta > Magnoliopsida > Fabales > Fabaceae > Cicer > Cicer arietinum. Next base: position 41,466,996 of record NC_021165.2, read on the forward strand.
AAAATCCCACGCATTACTGCAGAAATACTTTCGGAGGAAAATCTAGAGGTAAAAAGCAAATTTCTAATAGTATATGGATATCTATTTTGGGCTAATCCAAACAAAAAGAAATATTCGACATTCAACACTGAGTTTTAGGCTAGAAAAATTTAACATGGGCTAAAGAAGAAACATCCCAGTCATAATAGAATAAAACAAAGATTTAGTTCTATCATTTGGATATTTTATGACTTTACTAATTTTGTTGTATGAAAATTTGATTGCTCGCCAATTATAATTAGTTATAGCTTTTTCAATTTGATATTTACCCTTATTTGAAAACACTATCCGAAGTTAGCGCTTTTCCTACTGCACTTTCTGCGGAATTATTTCCGTAGGTAATACTCAAAGATTTTAAGTCCATTTGCTACATATTTATATGTGACTGTATATCTGCAGCAAATTTCACAATCTTCCCCAAATTCCGTAGGTAAATTTCCTGCGGAAATTCTATCCAATTTTTATTTTTATATAAATAAAGTAGTTTTTTATTTTTATCTAAGGCTTTTACTTTTAAGAATAATGAGTTTTTTTTTTTTCAATTTTTTTTTAGTAAATGTTATTTTAAGTGAGGTTAAGTTATTGGAAAAGTGTGGATAAATGAATACGACAAATTAAGAACACTTAAGTAATGTAAAACTTAAAATTCTAAACAAAAATTAATGAAATATACTTGTCTAATTCTATTATTTTTCTAATTAATCTGATCAATTAGAGTTGATTGTGAATAATCTATCACTATTATTGTAAAACAACTTAGCATTTTTTCTTTTTAAAATTTAATAGATATATCTAAAATTTAATAGATATTCTTTTAAAATTTTAAACTTATGATTTTAATGTTTAGGGTTTAGGGTTTTAATACAAAATGCATTTTTAAACAGGCTAGAACTAATGAAAGTGATTGAATCGTCAGGTTTGGTTGACCTAGACAATTCTGATTCGAATATAAAGAAGGTTAGTCTTTCTGTGGTGGTGGGTTTAGTTATTGGAGGTTTAGTAGTACTCCGGTCTTAAAGATATATATAAAAAAATAAAATTATTTATTTCAAATTTTGAATAAAATATATTTTAGCTTTTAATTGCATTTTTAAAATCGGAAGAAGTATTGGTTTATGTTTAAATAAGCATGTTAAAGTTCTTGGAAAAGAATAGCATGTTATGGTGCATCTTGAGTAATCATAGTTGTAGTGTAGTACTTAATGGCATATTAGTGTAGTCTTAGTTATTGTTACACATTATTTTTGTTTTTAATTATAAGTACTATTTAAAAAAATAAATTTGTGTTTAAATATAGATTATTTTTAATTTACTATGTATATGTATTATTTTTATCTACATATATCTCTTATTAATTTCATTATTTTATCTTAAAATATAAAAATTCAAATTAATGTCGATGTTGAAATTATCAATTTAACAATGAAAATCACCTAAATTCAAATGTGTTAACCACAAAAGAAAAAATATTCTAGTTGTTGAAATTATAGACACTACTCTAAAAAAAAGGTACACTCCATTTGGCAACGACATTAACTTAAAAACTACTATTTTATTCTATTTTCTTAGCAAGCACTTCCGTCATCAAACACTGAGACCTCTCTTCTTCTCCTTTCTCTTCCTCATTTTGTCGCAAATAGTCACCACCAAGGCGCAAACCGAGCCACCAATACCTCTTTGTTCGGCCTTCAACTACAGTAAACAATCATCAACTCAACAAGATATGGTATCGCAAAATTACCAACAACTCAACAAGAGTTTAGTGATTTGGTTGATTCATTATTCAATTGAGACTATTAGTAATATATTTGTGTTCTGAAATCATTGCTAGAGTTTTTCATATGTTCAAAATTAGGGATTTTATGTATTCTTCAAAATTGTTGATTTGCTTATCATATTTTCATTTTCTCTCCCACAAATTCTTCACGCTTGCGCTTCTCATTCCTCAAATCTTTCTCAGCTTTTTAAGCCGATTTTAGTTTCAATTTATTGAGGTATTTGATTCTATCACTAATGCTACTTTCTCGTTAGTTTGTGACATCCATGGATTTGAATTTGAATTGCATACATACAGATTTTTTTTATATATTGGCAATAAAATAACCATATAACATTTCCAAAATAAGAAGTAGAGGGAAATTGTAATTTATTGAAGGTTAAATATTTTAGATGTTTGTTATGAGAATATGTATTTTATGAGCATAAAATATTTTTCAATCATCAAGTAGTGTTTTTGTCATTGACTATTTTCTTGCCCCATCACAGGAAACTTGGTCTACCACTAATTACGCCTACTAAAGTGAAACAATTATTATTGAAGAACAATTTTTTTTGTTCTTTTAGAATGTTTCACTAATAATAAGTCATGACCTAACATCTATTATGGATTATTGATTTCTTGCAGTAACATTTGTACTGAGATTGGTTATTCACATATAGGGATTCAATGGGACTTTAACTGAACCAATTGAGAAAATAGGTGATCAAATTAAAGAAATGGAACTAAAGGTGCATCCAAAATTGAGACAACCATTGAAAGCACTTTGCAGTAATCCAAATACCACAGTAGTTGTGCAAAAACAGGAGAAAGAAAAATTGTTGATGAAGCAACAATTGCAACGCCAAGAAAAAGAGATGGTCGAGACCAACAAAAGTTTAACCTTTTTGATACAATATTTAGGATTTGTTGGATCTTTTTCTCTTCCAAGCTCATCACCACAACCCAACAATGAAACTGATGAAGATAGTAGGGATGATGACATAGGTAGTGATCATATTGAGTAGTACTTGTTTTTATTTTGTTAATTTGGTTGTATCATGTACTTGATTATACTTAGTTTTTTTGGATCATGCTTTAATTAATACTTAGTTATGATTTGCGAACATTATATAAATTTGTTAGTGCTGGTAATGTAAATATGAAGAAAACTCAAGAACAAATGAAGGAAAGAAAACCGAAAATGGTTTCTCTCAAGAATGTATTATTGAGACTGAGAAAAATGAATAGAGTAGCAGATACATACATTCCAACATAATGGCCCTACAATCCAGTTCCAACCAGTTAACTCTCTAACTGCCTACCTAAGCTTCTATTATTTATACTAAGCATCCTAATTAATTAGTTAGGATTTACAGTTGGCATATCTCAACAATTAACAGAACTATCAACATAGAAATTAAGCTCGGTTCCTTCTACTTCCTAACAGAAAGCCTTGCTTGACTAGCAATCCTATCAATACCCCCCTGAAAGAACTACCTAGTCCTCAATGGGAAATGATGGAAAAAACTCCAACATCTTGGAAGCTCGCTCCCAAGAGTTATCAAAGGATGGCAAATGAGCCCATTTCACTAAAACCTCTATATTGCCTCCAACATCAGTCTTCCAATGTCGTATATCTTTTGGGTGTACAACCAATTCAAGCTCCTCAATCAACATTGGTGGCAAGGTCTGGTGTGAATGATGCGGTTTCAAAGCCTTCTTAAGCAATGAAACACGGAACATCGGATGAACTTTAGTTTCAAGAGGTAGATCTAACTTGTAAGCCACCTCCCCCACGCGGCTTAGAAATTGAAAAGGACCATAATATTTAGGAGCCAATTTAGCATATGGTCTATCAGCCAAGAATACTTGTAAGGCTGAAATTTTAAAAAAACCCACTCCCCAACATCAAAATTCACCAACTGCCGGTGCTTATTTGCTTGTGCACGTATCTGATCTTGAGATTTCATCAAATTCTGTCGCAAATCAGCAAGTAAATCATCCCGTTGTTGGGCCAACTAATTGCCATCATCCAACTTTGATGGAATGGTGTAACTCTTAATCAACAATGGAGGGTCTATTCCATATAAAACTTTAAAAGGTGTCATTCCAGTAGATATATTGTAGTTAATGTTAAACCAGAACTCAGCCCAATGCAACCAATTCAACCTAGTCTTGGGCTTAGGGCCAACAAAGCACCTAAGACAGGTCTCTAAGCACCGATTAGCAACTTCAGTTTGACCATCCGTTTGAGGGTGATAAGAAGTTCTATGCTTAAGACTAGTTCCAGCCAATTTGAACATCTCCCTCCAAAAACTACTGAGAAAAACCGCATCTCTATTCGATACAATTGTAGAAGGAAATCCATGAAGCTTTACAACTTGCATCACAAATAAAGTTGTTACCTCTTTAGCATTGTAAGGATGCCCAAGAGGAAATACGTCAGCATACTTTGTAAGTCTTTCAATGACTACAAATATTGTATCCTTGCCTCTAACTCGTGGAAGGCCACCAACAAAATCCATAGAAATATCCTGCCACACTTGTCAAGGAATAGGCAACGGTTGAAGTAGTCCAGCTGGAGATAAAGTGGAATACTTGTTCCTTTGACATAGATCACACTCTTCAATAAAATTCTTGATATCTCTCTTCATGCCTTCCCAAAACAAGAAGCTAGAGACCCTTTTAAAAATTCTGAACAATCATGAATGCCCCCCACAAGGAGAATCATGACATTCAGCCAAGATAAGTGGTATTTTGTTAAACCCTTAGGTAGCACCAATTTACCTTTATACAAAAGCCTTCCTTTCTTGAACTCATAACCAAAATGAGAAGTAGGAGAGACAATTATGTCCTGCACCAACTACTGCAATTTAGGATCTTGTTGCAATTCCTCATCCCAAGAATCATCATCTTCCACATGTAGAACTGAAAGGGCAATATACATATCTCTCCTAGACATACTATCTGCTGCAGTATTCTCCTTTCTTGGCTTGTATTGGATTTCAAAATCCAAACCAATGAGCTTGACAACCCGTTTAAATTGCTCAACACTGAACAATCATTGATCAGTCAAGAACTTAAGGCTCATTTGGTCAGTCCTCACAATGAAATGGTTGCCCAAAAGGTAGTGTCTCCATTTGGGCACACCCTGAACCAAAGCCATAAGCTCCCTCTCATAAACAGACCTTTGTTGAGCTCTCAATGATAAGCCTTGACTCCAAAAGGCAAGAGTTTTACCCTCCTACATCAAAACAACCCCAACCCCTTACTAGAAGCATCATTTTCGACTACAAAGGCCTTAGTGAAATCAGGTACAACCAACAAGGGAAGATCAACCATGGCTGTTTTCAAGGCCTGAAACGCAGATGTAGCTTCCTCAGTCCAACAAAACTTGTCTTTCTCCAAAAGTTGAGTTCAAGGTTTGGCTAATTTACCATAACCTTCGACAAAACGTCTATAATACCCTGTTATTCCAAGGAAACCCCTAAGACCATTCACATCCGTAGGAATAGACCAAGAAGTCATGGCTGCAGTCTTGGAAGGAAAATCTGCCATCCTTTTTCCAGAAATCACATGTCCCAAGTACTCAAGACTAGAATGTCCAACGCTCCATTTTTTCTTATTTGCCTTCAACCCATTCTGCATTAGCACTGCCAAGACTTGGTGGACACGAACAAGATGAGCTAACATATCTTTGCTATACGCCAAAATGTCATAAAAAAAGACCAACACAAATCTCCAGAGGAAAGGCTTCAAAACCTCATTCATGAGGGCTTGGAATGTGGAAGGAGCATTGTTGAGACTGAAAGGCATCACCAAGAACTCATAATTCCCCTCATGAGTTCGAAAAGCCTTCTTCTCTATATCATCTTCCTTCATCCGAATTTGACGATAGCCTAATTTTAAATCAAGTTTTGTGAATATTGTTGCTCCATCAAGCAACTCTTCAATGATAGGGATGGGGAATTTCAAACATATCAAAATATAGAGGTATGATTGGTTCTCTTTTATATCTAACAACCAACCGATTAGATATTATGTACAATGTCTTTTTATGTTTAAGGTTTCATGTAGATCCTAAGGAATCACATCTTGTAGTAGTGAAGCGAATAATAAAATATTTAAAAGGAACAACCAATGTTGGCTTATGGTATCCAAAAGATAGTATATGCAATCTTGTTGGTTATTCAGACTATGACTATGCAGGATATAAAACAGATCAAGAAAGCATAAGCAACACTTGTCATATCTTAGGTAATGCTTTGGTGTTATGGTCTTGCAAAAGGTAGCATGTGTGTCTCTAAGCACTACTAAAGCAAAATATAGAGCAACAAACAGTTGCAATGCACAAATTCTATGGCTCAAGCACCAGTTATAACTATAGACTTGATCTCGGATGCATCTCTCTAAAGAACCCAATCATGCATTCTCAGACCAAATATATTGACACGCGGCATCACTTTATGTGAGATCATGTGCTCAAGGGCAATGTTGAAGTAATAATTTTGGATACACATATTCAACTAACAAATATCTGCACAAAGCCTTTTCCTAAAGATTCATTCTATAAGATACGAAGAGAACTTGGCATTTTAAATGAAAATGACCTCTAATATAAGGTACTGATGCTTTGTAAGTGATTTCATTTAAATTCTTAAAATTACTGATGTATGACTTAAACGTGTTTAACTTTCAACTATGCTTTTGATGTTATATTCCCTACCTTGTGATATGTTTTTATTCCCTATATACTTTGTATGTTTGAAATATTTGTCTGTTGTTTTTCTTCCTTTTTGATCATGTCAAAAGGGGGAGAGAATTGGTATGTTGTTGTTGTTAAAGAATTTTTAGGTTTTCAAACTTTTAAAACATGATGGAATGAACTCAAGATCAAAGGTGGAGTAAGCATGCATTAAGGGGGAGAAATAAAACTATTTGAAATTTCAACAACAAGAATGTTTTGTCATCATCAAAAAGGGGGAGAATGTAAATATGCAAGAATACTTATGTTTTTGATGAAGACAAAGGCCAAGTAAAGTGATCAAGTTGCAAGTCCAAAGTGAAGTCAACAATCAAGTCAACTATTGTCAATATGCTAGAAGACTTATAGTTTAAGGTACATGGTGCAATCTAATATTGTTATATTTCAAATGCACATGAGAACCTTCTACTTTAACATATGCATCAAAAAGAATTTTCAAAAAAATGTCAAAATGAATGAACAAATGTTTGGAAAATAAAAGTTTAACAAAGTCAAGTTTGTATTCGACTACATATAAGTGTAGCCGAATATAGATGAAGTCAGAAGCAAAAACTTCACATCTGTATTTGACTACAAGACGTTGTAGCCGAATACAGCACCATGTTCGAAGAAAAAACTTCACATTTGTATTCGATTACATGATGTTGTAGCCGAATACAAATACCAAGTCAGTAGCTAAAACTGCACTTTTGTATTTGACTATAGCATGTTGTAGCTAAATACAAAAGCAAGCCAGTGGCAAAATTATGTAATTTGTATTCCACTACAAGGATTTGTATTCGAATACAAGCTTGAACTTTTGAAATAATTCTGAACGTTACAGAAGTGTATTCAACTACACTCGAGTTGTAGCCTAATACAACTGTGAAACAATGTGATTTTTCAATTCTTATTCATTTTGGATCATTGTAAATGTTCATCAAACTTCTAGGAATAATTTCCATTGATCTGAAGTGATGTCTTAGGAGTATAAATACCTCATAGTTTCAAGTTTAACAAAAGAATCTCAGAACAACTTTGAACAACTTTCTGAAATATTTTTTTCAATTATTCAAAGTCATACTTTCATATTTCAAGTACATGTTTTACATTCTCATATCATTAAGAAAGGTTTTCTATTGTACTTGAAATTATATTAAACTATTATCGTTGTACAAGAGAACATCAACTGTTATACCCTCTTGATTATAGTCAAAATCATTATTGTAAATTAACTAAGTTATTGTGTTGTTTGAAAAAAGTGATGTATTTTCTTCAAGTAGTGTAAACTAAGATAGTGGTGTGCTATATTTGGCAAATTGTTAGAAGTTTGTAACTGAAGCTTAGAGTTAGACTTGTACTTATTCTAACAGTATTTGAAAATCTCTTGTGGTGTGCAAGAGGACTGGAAGTACTTTTGGTTGTAAGGGGAACCAAGATAAATAATTTGTGTTCTTTATTTTGCTGTCATTTATATTTTACTATACTCTTATCATTGTCAGTAAAATAATCCACTAAGTCTCTAAAAAGCAGAAAATTTCGAAAAACCTAATTCACCCCCCTCTTAGGTGCGCCTCATACTAACACTTTTTGGGACAAATAGGCTAGTTGATAGACTCATACTCTTTAAGTGTAGAGAAATGAAGAATTTCAAATTTGAATTAGTGTCGTTATATATTAATGTATTTGCAATTTCTAATTGAGTTGTACTTATGAGAAAAATTGATACTTTTAAAAACCAAAATAATTCGTACCATTTAAAAAAAATTATATAATGTAATATAAAAATTTCGCTTTTTCCTATTATAAAAAACAAAATCACAAAAAACAATCAAATTAATAAATTGTAGAATAAAAGAAAACCAGAAGAAGCGATAAAGTGATTAAAAGTAGAGGTAAAAGAGTAATTATTTAAGTATGATAATTTCTTCCATTGTATACACTCTATATTGGAGGAAATAAATTGTCGAATTGGCCGAGATGATTAGCTAATAACTCTCAATAGGCATGTCCCTTTTTTTTAGGATTTCTTAACTCCTCAAAAGAGTATTAAATGGCGAAAGTTGTATTGTGAACTGAACAACTCATAAAAGATAAAGGATAAAAACATAAAGCAAATAGATAAAAATACGAGTAACAAATTTTTTTGATTGATTGTGTATGAACAAATGAAATGTTAGAACCGATATTTGCCTCTGATCACATTGCCTCTAACCCATGCGCACTTGGTCATCATTCCTCTTGTCAAAGCTAGACTCTGGCCATGTTGCCTCTGATCTGTTACTCCATAATACGCCGCCTCTAGTTTGAAGTTTTGCCTCTAGGTAAGTCTGTTTCTAGTTCCAACTCCCGATCAAGGACATAATGTTGGAATTAAACATATTTTATACTTAGATTTTTTATGATAACAAGAGTATTTTATGAGAACAATATATTTGACTTCAAAGAGTATGAAATAAGATATGGTCAAGATTTGTAGAGGATTTGAACAAAAGTTGAAGAATATTTGAAGAATATTTGATGAAGATTTGAAGAAGATTTAATCAAGATTTATCTACAACAAAATATGAATAAAATCAATTTAAAGAATTTACAAACACAATATGAACAAAATACAATTCAGAAATAAACAAGGACTAAATTGAAGCCCAATTTTTAACTATAAATAGATACTCAAGGCTGAAGACAAAAATCATCGAAAAGTAGAAAATAGTAGTCTTAGAGTTCAAAACGAGAAACACTTGTTCGACTTGGAGATATTTTATGAGTGTTCTTTTCTTAGAGTTTTAGAGTTATTATTATTATCAGGTTTTTAGAAGCAAATACTCAAGTTCCAATCTTTAGTATCCAACCCGATAGTGATTTTGTTCCTTCTTCAATCTGGGGTTGTTAGGTCGTTAGAAGAAGACTTGGTTTGTAGGATCAAGGTGGTTAGTTTTTCAAAAGTTTAGGATTGTTAAGATGTTTGGGAAGACTGGCTTGAAGGGTCAGGTGCTCTGTAATTTAAGGTATTTGAATTAGTTGAATAAAGCCTTCATAGTAAGGGGATTGAATATAGCCAAGTTAGTGGTGAACCAGGATAAATCTACGTGTCAAATTATTTATGCTTTCATTGTTTGCTGTCTCTGAATCCGATTGCTTCTACTCCAAGTAAGTCACCAAAACCAAACTAATTTTTTATTTATTTATAAATTATCAAAAGTTGTCATCTTTGGCAAACACAACTCAACCCCCCTTCTCGTGTTTGCACCTTGAGTTGGCCTCAGTGCTCGGTCTCAAGACTGAGCACTTTTCAGTGTTTGAGAAATTATCCAAGGGTTCAATATGTCTGGATTCAGTGAAGAAGCTGCTGGAGGATACATCAACATACCAGTGTTGTTTGATGGATAAAAATTTTGAGTATTGGAAAGACAGGTTGAGAAGTTTATATATTTCACAATATCTTGAACTTTGAGACTTGCTGGAAGATGGTTATATTGCTCCGAAAAATATTGATGATATTGAAATTCCAAGAAAGGAGATGAATACTGATCAGAAGAAGATGTACAAGATGCATCATAAGTCCAGAACATTCATGATAAATGCAATCATCTTCATGGAGTTTGATTGGTGCACCCAAGGAGACAACAAAGAGTATTTATGATAGTCTGATTCTGATATATGTAGGAAGCAAGAAAGTTCAAGAAGCAAAGGCCAACCTCCCAGTCAAAAAGTAAGAGTTGTTCAAAATGGAAAAAGATGAAGACAATTAAACAATGTTTTCTAGACTCCAGACTGGTCTCAGGATTGAAGGCACTCGAGAAGAGTTTTACTACAACTGATCATGTGAAAAAAATTCTTAGGAGTTTGACAAGCAATTTGAGACCTAAGATCATTGCCATTCGGGAAGCAAAGGATCTGAATACTCTAAAGCTAGAAAAGTTAATCAACTCTCTAGATCACATAAAATTGAGCTTGAAGTAGACGAGCCAAAGAAGAAGAACAAAAATTTGGCCTTGAAATCCAAGCAGAAGAAGGTTCTAAAGGCAACATCAGAATCGGAGGATAGTGATTCAAATGATCATAATTTGAACTTAGAGGAAGAGGAGATTGCTTTCATAACCAGAAAAGTTCAAAAGATGTGGCACAACAAAAAGAAGAAATTTCCCCAAATATATTCCAAGCAATCCAACAAAGGGAATGCTGATAAATATGACCCAAAAAAAGCATCATCTGCTATGGATGCAATAAACTTGAACATATGAAGTCAAAATGTTCACATATGGAGAAAGGGAAACACCAGAGAAAATATTCTAGACCTAAGAAGAAGCGTATGATGGCTACATGGGATGATTATGAGGAATTCTATCACGATAAACAAACATATATCACTGTGATGCCTCATGCCAACTCTATCTCTAAATCCAACACAGATTCTGACTCTAGAAGTGAATCAGCAGATCAAGAAATTGAAGTATTTTCTGACTTTACTCGATCTGATTTTTTTACTGCTATTAATGATTTTTTAAATAATAATCACAAATTATCTTTAAAATTGAAAACACTTAGGAAAGAAAATACAAATCAAACTGAAAAATTTAATGCTTTAAAGAATCAAAGTGTTGAATTTAAAACAAAACATGCAACTCTAAAAACTGATATTATTAAACTTAAAACAAATAATGCAAATTTGAAAACTGATATTGTTGAACTTAAGGTTAAAAATCTAACTCTTAAAATAAATCATAGTTCAACATCAATTGAATATACCACATGTAACTATGATAAACATGAACAAGTATTTTAAGATTTTCATGCTAATGGTATGGAAAGAAGCAAATATGCTTCTATGATTTGTAGAGTTAGTAGAAATGGTAAATGAGGCATAGGATTTGAAGAACCTGTAATTGAACCTAAACCTATTCCCTTTGATATCTTGTGTACTATTTGTCCTAGGTTAAATACAAGGAAAGACAAGAAACCTTTCAAGACTAACAAACCATGACCCAACCAAATTTGGGTACCTAAGAACAAATTTATCTTTGTTGCATATGTCATCAACAATCAAGTTAAAACACCAATCATGGTACCTAGACAATGGATGCTCACGACATATGACGGGAGACAAGTCTATGTTCCAAGAACTAACTTTGAGCAAAGGAAGCACAATGACTTTTGGAGGAAAGAAAAAAGGCCAGATCAATTGCCAAGGTACAGTTGGTAATGGTACTTCTCCTTCTATTAAAGATGTCTTGTTTGTTAAAGGTCTTAAGCATAATTTATTAAGTATTACTCAGTTAAGTGATAATAATTATGATATTATATTCATTAAAAAAACATGCATGACAATTGGTCAGAAGGATGGACCTGTACTCTTTACATGTTAGAGGAAAAACAACGTTTATAAGATAAATCTGTTTAATCTAGAGAAACAAGAGGTTAAGTGTCTTATGTTAGTAAATGAAGAGAAACTAATTTGGCACAAAATATTAGGTCATGCAAATCATAGATTAATTTCAAAATTGAATAAACTTCAATAAGTTAGAGGTCTACCTAAGCTTAGTTACAAAATTGAAATTATGTGTGAAGCTTGTCAAAAGGGAAAACAAACAAAAAACTCCTTTACCCCTAAGAACTCAATCTCCACCTCAAATCCCCTAGAGCTCTTACATATAGATTTCTTTGGGCCAGTGAAAACAACCTCTCTAAGTGGAAACAAATATGGCTTTGTTATAGTAGATGATTACACTAGGTGGACATGGGTAAAAATTTTAAGAAGTAAGGATGAATCCCATAAAGTGTTTATCCGATTTTGCAAACAAATAATGAATGAAAAGGGTTTTAAGGTTACAATTAGAAGTGATAATGGAGGAGAATTTGAAAACAAGTTCTTTGAAAGTTTTTGTGATAAAAATAGAATCTATCATGACTTCTCCTCTCTTAGAACATCCCAATAAAATGGAGTTGTAGAAAGAAAGAATAGATCACTCCAAGAAATAGCCAGAACCATGTTAAATGATATGAATATTTCAAAACACTTTTGGGCTGAAGCAATTAATATTGCATGTTATATTCAAAATAGGCTCTATATTAGATCTATATTGATTAAACACCATATGAATTGTGGAAAGGTAAAAAGCCTAACATATCTTATTTTAAAAAAATTGGTTGTACTTGTTATATGTTAAACACGAAGGATAACCTTGGTAAATTTGATTCTAGATCTCAAAAATGCACATTCATTGGATACTCTGAAAGATCAAAGGCTTACAGAGTGTTTAACAGGGAAACTCATATTGTGGAATAATCCATACATGTTAAATTTGATGACAAACAACTTGACCTTGAAAAGTCAAAGCAAGATGATGAAATGCATATTTATCAGAACCAAAGGAAGCAGATGCAGAAAAACTAGAAGAACTTGAAAAATAAGAGGATACAAGCAAATCAGAAGAATATGACAAATATCCAAAGGATGAATATGATCAAGTCAGAAATAGTCAAGATAAGTCAGAAGAAACATCTGAATGGAAGTACCAATCATCTCATCCTATAACTCTAATCATTTGAAGTACAAGTGATCTTCTGAGGAACAAATGATAACTTAAAGATACCAGTTTGTTTGACTTACTCTCATCAAGTAAGCCTACGTCTATTGATGAAGCGTTGACATGTTATGGATGGATTCTTACAATGGAAGACAAGTTAAATTAATTTGAGAGAACTGTTGTTTGGGATGTAGTACCTAGACTAAAGAAGAACATTATTGGAACCAAGTGGGTTTTTATAAACAAGATAAATGGAAAAGGTGAAGTGGTAAGAAATAAGGCAAGACTTATCGCAGAAGGCTACAGTCAGCAAGAGAGCATTGATTACATTGAGACATTTGCTCAAGTGGCTAGGTTAGATGTTATCCGTATCCTACTTTCTTTTGCTGCAAATAATAACATTACATTATTTCAAATGGATGTCAAAAGTGCTTTTCTAAATGGTTATATAAGTGAAGAAGTCTATGTTAAAAATCCCCAGGTTTTGAAAGTTCTGAATTTCCAAATCATGTTATTAAACTTAGGAAATCTATGTATGGTCTAAACCAAACACATAGGATGTGGTATGATAGACTTAGTAACTTCTTGCTTGAAAATAAATTTGAAAGAGGACAAGTAGATAATACACTTTTTAGAAAATCGATAGGAGATAACATTCTTATTATTCAAATTTATGTTGATGAAATTATTTTTGGATCTAGTAATGACACTCTTTGTCAAGAATTTTCTAAATTGATGCAGCTTGAATTTCAAAACAGTATGATAGGAGAACTTAAGTTCTTCTTAGAAATACAAATTCACCAAAGTCAAAAAGTTATATACATTCATCAAACTAAATATACAAAAGAGCTTCTTAGGAAGTTTAAGATGATTGATTGCAAACCTATGGCTACACCAATACACCCTACTTGTTCACTTGAAAAAGATGATTTAGGCAAAAAAGTTGACAAAAAAAGAAAAACCTATAGAGGAATGATATGATCCCTACTTTACCTTACCGCTTCCAGATTTGACATCATGTTTAGTGTATGTGTATGTGCAAGATTTCAAGCTGGCCCTAGGGAATCACATTTAATTGTTGCTAAGAGAATCCTTATATACCTAAAAGACATTGCCAACCTTACCTTGTTCTACAAGAAATATCCTAAGTACAAACTTAGTGGATACTATGTTTATGATTATGCTGGAGATAAACTTGAGGGAAAGAGCACTAGTGGCAACTGCACATTTTTATGTGACAACTTAATATCTTGGTCAAGTAAGTGACAAACACAATTGCAATATCAATAGCAGACGTTGAGTACATTTCAACTACTTTGGATGAAACATCAACTTAAGACTACAAAATCCTAGAATCGAACGTTCCCATATATTGCGATAACACTTTCGCCATTTGTCTAACCAAAAACTCTGTCTTACATTCTATAGTTAAAGACATAGAGATCAAACACTACTTCATTAGGGACTTTGTTCAAAAATGGGTAATAAACATTCAGTTTGTAGACACTGAATACCAATGGGCTGGCATATTCACCAAATCATTACTTGAAGATATGTTTGACTTCATCAAGAAAAACCTAAACCTTACCTTCATACCTGACTGATGTTGTAACAACTTTAAAGTAGTTTAGTTTTAAATTAGTTTTTATATTTTCTGGTACTATATTATATTCATGTTATTAAAAAAAAAACCAAAAAAGATGAAAAAGTTAAAAAAAAAGATAAAAAAAATGAAAAAAAAAAATCTTACTTTCAAGTCTTTTTATCTGATGACAAAAAGGAGAAAAATATATTTGATATAGTGGGCAGAAAGTGGTACTTATACTTAGGGGTAGTCAAAGAAATACAAAGAAAAGTTGTTATCAAAAATACAAATTTTGTCATCATAAAAAGGGGGAGATTGTTGGAACAAAACTCATTTTATATTTAGAGTTTTTATGATAACAAGAGTATTTTATGAGAACAATATATTTGACTTCAAAGAGTATGAAAGAAGATATGGTCAAGATTTATAGAAGATTTGAATAAGATTTGAAGAATATTTGATGAATATTTGAAAAACATTTTATCTATATTTGTCTACAAAAAATATGAATAGAATCAATTCGAAGAATTTACAAACACAATCTAAACAAAATACAATTCAGAATTAAACAAGGACTAAATTTAAGCCCAAATTTTAACTATAAATATATCCTCAAGGCTGAAGAAGAAAATTATCGAAAAGAAGAAAAAAGTAGTCTTAGAGTTCAAAGAGTAAAACACTTGTTCGAGTTAGAAATATTTTATGAGTGTTCTTTTGTTAGAGTGTGAGAGTTATTATTGTCATCAGCTTTTTAGAAGCAACTACTCAAGTTCCAATCTTTTGTATCCAACCGGATAGTGGTTTAGTTCCTTCTTCAATATGGGGTTGTTAGGTTGTTAGAAGAAGACTTGGCTTGTAGGGTCGAGGTAGTTAGTTCCTCAAAAGTATGGGGTTGTCAGGCTGTTTGGGAAGACTAACTTGGAGGGTCAGGTGCTATGTAATTCAAGGTATTTGAATTAGTTGAATAAATCTTTCTGAGTGAGGGGATTGGATATAACCAAGTTAGTGGTGAACCAGGCTAAATCTACACGTCAAATTATTTATGCTTTTATTGCTTGCTGCCTCTGAGTTCGTTTGTTTCTACTCCAAGTAAGTCACCAAAATCAAACTAGTTTATTTATTTATAAATTATAAAAAAGTTATCAACTTTGGCAAACATAATTTAACCCCCCTTTTCGTGTTTGCACCTTCACATAGGATTTAATTATCAATTGATTTTCAATATATTGTTAAGTTATTTATAAGTGTTATGAGTGAACGATATATTGCATACCTAGCATTACAAAAGCAGTACATGCATAACATATCAAGTGCATTACATTCTTTTTAATCAGATAATGCATGTCCTTATTCACGGTGAGACATTTAGGTTGCTTTAGACATGGAATAACAAATATAGGAGAATAATTATGATGTTTGTTGGTGTTTGGTCAGACCACCTTTACCAATCAAGTCTTAATGATCTTGATGACCCACATTAAATTAATTGAGAGACTTTTTGATATTCAAAGGAAAAGATTTGAGGTCATACATATATTTTTCAGAATTATTAAGAAAGAAAAAATGTTTTAAGTTAAGCTTTCATGAAAATTGAAGCTAAGAGCTTTAACAAGAGATGCATAATATTTTCATTTTATATATATATTACTGAAAGAAATATTTTAAAATTTCCCATCCCTTTATTTCAGAGCTCACTAAGACATTTTCATCTCACCCCATTTATTTTTATTTAGCAGTTAGCGGAACATGGGATATGGATTTAGCATCATAACATTAGTTTCAGACTTGTGGAATTAGAATTTGATGTTTTTTCCTACGATGTAATTAGATATATGTAGTTTCTTCTCCAAATGTAGTATTTTATGATTCTACTAAACAAGTTGTAAACTATAATTATAAATGTAGTTTTCAGTTATGTTTGGTGATTCTAATTTATTATTCATTTTTTTTTTTTGCCTCTGATTTTAGTAAGGTATATCCATCCAAGTGCCATATTATAGATAATTGATATTTGGTCTTATACCTCACTTCTTTCTTTTCTTTTATCTCACTCACCTTTTTATTTTTCTCTCCCTCTCGACAACAAAACCTCCAAACCCAGCCCAACTTCCATTTTCACTTTTCTCCTTTTATTTCCTTGCAAGTTAAAATAATGAGATCTCTAAACCATGAATTTTTTAGATAAGTATACATTTGTTAAACAAAGTTTTTTCATACTTCTACAAGTGATCTTGGGTAGGAATCTTGGTTTAGTGTTTTTGCTCTAAGGTAGAATGATAGTATTCATTCCATAAAGATTTCTCATTAAAATTGTTTGACGTAACTACACAACTCCAATGTTAAGAATGCATCTCTTGAAAAATGAAATATTGTTTAAAATTTCTTTCGCTACTAAGAATATATTCTAAGGACTTTATTTTATTGTTTCCTATGGTCACTAAATCTTTAGAATAATTTTCTAAATTTTTGAAAATATATTTGATGCCCAGATCTTTAAGTTGAGGTCATGTCTACTTCTCAGGGAATTGTTGGAGAGCTAACTTAGTTGATTCTTCATAGTTTTGAAAACACGACGATTATCATCACATATTTTTTTATATTATAATTATAATTTTACTCGTTTTTTATTTTAATGTATTTATGTAAAATTTGAGTAACACAACCTTTGATGTTTTCTTGGTTTCATCCTTTACTTACTTTCACAGTCTTTGGTGCAAAATATGTTTATAGTTTTATTTATTTATGAGCTATAAAGTATTTAAATTTTAAATCAATGTAGTTGAACATGTTTTTTATGAGTTATAATGAGAAATAGTTACATCATTTTGATTAGGGGAATTTATAAGGTAGATGGAGCCACTTCTAGTAGAGATATCATCCTTAGGAGGAGAGGACTATCAACAAGATGTAAGCTCATCAATTGGTGCGATATGATGTGTGCGGATTGAGGGGAGAAGGTTATCCGTTAGATGGTGTCACCTCTAAGAGAAAGACCACCTTTAGGAGGAGAGGTATATCAATAAAATGAAGCTGCCGCTTGGTTCTTAAAAGTTTTATGTTTTTACGTGTTAGATTTTCAATGATCCTTTTAAGGTTGCTCATTTTGGTTTCACTTCTTATATGAATTGAATTTTAAATATTTCTACTTGTAGGAAAAAATTATAAGTTTAATAATTTTATCATGTGTATACTTTATTGAAAATTATCTATATTTAAGGTAGTATTGTATTACATAATTTCCACAAGATTCTAAAACAATTATTCATGTTTTTTTTTGTTTCCCTTCTAGTTGATAGTGGTTGTTGTCTCCTCACTACGTCTTTGTGATTAACCCCTTCATGTTGTTTATTTCTTTTCTAAATTCAGAGGTAGGTGAGTAGCAAATTGTTAATAGATTCAAGTCTAAGTCACATTTTTTTGGTAGGCCTCTGTGATCACTGGCGTCCTTGATCGGTAGGCCTCCTGCTGAGTCCTAGTGTATTCTACTGCTATTTTGAGTCTAGAAAACCATTTCGAAATGTATTAAATTTTTAGATTTGCTCTTCTAAAATATTGGCTAGGTTTAAAGCTTGAAATAACAGAGGATACTCTGTCGAAATAAAAAAGAATATTATTTTTTGAAGCAATAGTTATTTAGAACTATTTAATTGTCTAATTATTAAGTTTGTCGATAGACTTGCCAGACTAGAAGTATTAGTCTGTGCGTTGGTCCCGAAGTTCAATTTTAGGGTTGTGACAGAGTTGGTATTAGGGCTAAGTTTTAGGTCCTAATAGTGGTAGACATATGGTGATAATTTTCCAAAGTTGGTAAATTGTGTACCTTGACACAACTATTAAAAAACTATTAGTGCACTATGATAGTCTCATTTTTTGTCCAAAATTGTGTTTTGGATTCATCCTTGGTATTTTTCTACATTTCCTTGTTGTCTTGTCTAAATTTTGATCAATGTTCTTTCGTAAGGTGAAAATTCCACCCAAGATTAGGAACAATACTATAAGGGAAGTTGTTGATGATTCGACTACCTAAGCCCAAGGCGCTCGTCAATGAGGTTGTGTTCCGGTTCATGCTTGAAATTGACTTAGAGCTAATGTTGGTGAATATGTAGCTTGGATGCCAATGTTAAGATGTCTAGGAGGAGGCAAGGAAATCCATCAATGGAAGAGTTTACTGCTGGTCTACAAGGATTTCAATAGGTTGTGCAACAAATTGTTGGGGTTATCATCGGACAATAACATGAGGATGATCAAAGACATGAAAATAACGACGAACAACAAGGGGTTAGACAAGTTGAGATACAAATGAATGCTGCAACTAGAGGGATTGAGGTTACTTTACTAGACTTCATGAAGCTTAAATCCCCACTATTACTTGGTCTAGTGTGATTGAGAACCCACAACAACCCATTGGGTTGTTGTGATGTAATAGTGGTGAAATTGACTTTGTTTAAGCTAATAGTTGAAGTGTGTGATTTGTTGGGTATATTGTCACATGGTAGACAAGTGAGGTCACCTATGTTAGTATGGAGTGATTTCTCTCAATTGTTCATGGTTAATTTACTTCCACAAAGTGTTAGAGATGGATTAACTCACGAGTTTAAGAAATTGGAGCAAACTAAGAGCATGACACTTTCAGAGTATATGATCTATTTTACACAACTCTTTAGATATGATCGATACCCTATCAATGAGGAGATATGTGTTAAGAGGTTTATCAAAAGACGCGGGGATTACTTATTAAGATTGATGGTTGGTTCGAATTCTTCTACTTTCAATGTGGTGTTGAGTTTAACACTCTAGATTGAGAAACAACCAAAGGAAAAAGGACGTAATAGACAATATTCACAAAACAAACAATGAATTAAAGGATCCTTTAGCAACTATTCAAATCGTGGTGGTGGATTTGGGTTTGATCTTCAGTGGCAATAAAAATCCATTTCATAAATGGGTGGTCATAATGGACAATCTTTTGGAACACTGCAAAAGTCATAGATCAAATTCTAGAGCCGCGTCACAACCCACTTTTCCTTAAAGGCATTCTAGTGTTTCAACCACAAGATGTCCCATTAGTGGTAGGTTTCACTTTAGTAATTGTTTCAGAGATGGTAAGGTGTGCTATAAGTGTGGCCAAGTAGGTCACATCAGGAGGAACTTTCCTACATATAAGGCACATCCATCCTCTAGTTATGCATCGAAACCGATGTATTTGGCATCTTCTCAGTCTCTTTCTGCATATGTGCAACAAAGTGGAAATTCTTTTGTCTTAGGTTCAAGGACATATTAGTCGAGTGGTAGAGGATCTGGTGATAGAGGTCATACACAAGCAGTAAGACGGCAGCCTCAAGTGTTTTCTTTGACTCGCCAGGATGCTCAAACATGCAATACTATAGTTACATGTATACTTTCTATTTGTTCCTAGGATGTTCATGTTTTGTAAGATATTGGAGCTACACATTCTTTTGTATCCTCGTAATTTGCTACTCGACTTGGTAAATGTTCATATTTTCTCAATGATGCTTTAGTTGTGGCTACACCTATTGGAGGAAATTTGTTTTCTAAGTCAGTATATTGTGCTTGTGATATCTCTATTGAAGGCAAGGTGTTTCCAGTAGATCTTGTAGTTATTGACTTGGTAGATTTTGATGTGATTTTAGATATGGATTGGTTGGCTCATGCTACATTGGATTGTCATATCTAAGCCGTAAGATTTGAGATACATAGGCAACCAGTTTTATTGTTTCAAGAAGAATGTTGTTAGGTAGCATATAGTCTAATCTAAGCCCTGATAGCTAGCAAGCTAATGAGAATAGGTTATCAAGGGTACTAAGCATTTGTAAGAGGTATACACAAGTGGGTGAGATGAAATTTTAAAATGTTCCAATAGTGTGTGTTTTCAGATATTTTTCCTGAATAACTTCCTGGATTGCCACCTGATACGAAGATTTTGTTCTCTATAAACTTGGTTCCTAACACTCAACTCATATCCTTACCTCTTTATCATAGGCCCCCAACAAAACTTAAGAAGTTAAGGGAGCAACTTCAAGATCTTATTGATAAGAGTTTTATTTGCCCAAGTTCTTATCCATAGGGAGCACTAATATTATTTGTAAAGAAGAAAGATGGACCCATGCGGTTGTGTGTAGACTATGAACAACCAAATAAGGTAACTATAAAGAATAAATACCCTTTACCTGACATTGATGATTTGTTTGATCAACTTCATGGAGCTCAATGTTTTTTTAAGATTGATTTCATGTCAGGGTTTCACAATTTGAAGATTTAGGGGGATGATATAATGAAGACAACTTTTTGCATGCGTTATGGGCATTATGAATTTCTGGTTAAGTTGTTTGGACTTACTATGACCAACCAGCTTTTATGGATTTGATGAATCGAGTTTTTAAACCCTTTTTAGATCAATTTGTGGTTATGTTCATCGATGATATCCTTGTTTATTCCAAGATTGCAAACTTTAAGAGATAAGCAATGATATTCCATATTCTCTAAATGTGAATTTTGCTGGACAATGTTGCATTTCTAGGCCATGTTGTGTCTAAGGATGAAATAAGTGTTGATCCATGTAACGTGGTAGCAATGTAGAATTGGCCTAGATCTACCACAGTAAAGGAGAATTGGAGTTTCCTTGGTTAATCGACATTTTGTGATGGATTTCTCTAAAATTGCATCTTCGTTGACTGAGTTGAAACAGAAGAAAGTTGAATTTCAATGGACTGATACATGTGAAGCAAGGTTTCAAAAATGAAAGGAGAGATCGTTTGCGCTCAAAAGTTAGTAGTGGTAAAAAATGAAAAAAAATTCGAGGATGAAACTTTTTAACGGGGAGAGATTGAAATACACCATTAAAAAAAAATTAAAACACTCTCACACATAAATTAAAACCCCATCCTACATGACCACATAACCCATCCCACTTTGTTCTCTTCTTCTATCTCCCTCACCTTTTTCTTTTTATCTCCCTCTCACTCTCAGTAGTAGTAACCTCCAACCCCAACTTCCATTTTTTTTTTCCTTTTCTTTTCCTTACAAGTTACAAGAATGACATCTCTAAACAATAAATTCATGAGATATGCGTATATTTCTTAAACAAATCATTTTCATACTTCTGCAAGTGACCTTGGGTAGGATTTAGAATAATTTTCTAAAGTCTTGAAAATATTTTTGATGTTCAGAATTGTCAGTTAAGGTCCTGCCTTCGTCCTAGTGAATTATTTTAGAGAAAACATAAATTATTCTTCACAGTTACGAGTAGACGAGGATTATCGTCACATACATTTATTATACTATAATTATTATTTTACTCGTTTTCTATGTTAAAGTATTTATTTAAAATTTCAGGAACATAACCTTTGAATTTTTCTCGATTTCATACTCTATTTAATTTCATTGTCTTTGGTACAAAATATGTTAATACTTTGATTTAATTATGAGCTCTAATGTATTTAAATATTGAGTTCATGTACAATTAAATATGTTTTCCATGAATTACGATGATAAATAATTTTTTTAATATGTGTTTTGGATTTGGGAGATTTACCCGTTAGATGGAGCCACCCTTAGGAGAGATGTCATCCTTAGGAGTAGAGGACAATCAACGAAATGCAAGCTCGCTAATTGATGCAATATGATGCGTTGTGGGTTTGATAGGAGATGGCTCTCTTCTAGATTCAACTGTCCCGATATGGAAAAGCCACTATTAGGAGGACATGGTTGTTAATGAGATGATGCTGCCTCTTGGTTCTTAATCTCAGAATGCTCATGATTGGATGTTCGTTGCAATGTATCTCATTAATATATATTTAGTTGCACTATTAGTAAACATAACTACTCGTGCATTAGATATTAATATTCTTCGTGTTAATTAATACTCAAATTATGATATCTAACATACTCGTAAACTATGCTAGATATAGTTAGGGGATAATTGTTTTTTTTTTTGTGTTATCATTAAAACACCAATCAAAAGATTGTGGCTAAAATAAATTTTGTTGTAACAATTCGTTCACTAAAAAATGGGGGTGTAACAACCAAAATTTTAACAACAAAAGTGTATTTTTTATTTTATTACAACTAATACTTTTGGATAAAATATACATAAACATCCTCCAAATTATCGCTCTACCACGTCTTCAACGTTGTTGCATTTTCCACACAATTTAAAACTATAAGAACTTGGGAGTAAGACCGATCCACTATAATAATAGAGGGTCACGATCTAAAAACAACATATATACGAAAATACAAAACACAAAAGCATAACATGGCATGCCATGGTAAGTGATAAACAAGCATGCATTTAAATATACTACAACCATGACTAATGTGACAAAACATCCTAATGGAATGCTTACATGCCAATGCAAATGATTCTGGAATTTCATACCTTCTTCGATGAGTATAAATCATAAATGTACAACCTCAATAAAGACTAGTACTTTTACCAAGATGCAGTCTCCACATATACTAGCACTATTTTCTTTGATGCAGCCTCAACACAAACTAGCACAACTCAATAATCCTTGTAAGGATGAGGTGAACCATCAACACATGAAACCACCTTGTAGCCCATCACAGTCACCACTAACTATGAAAAACATAAGCATGCTCTAACCATTTCACATCAAATGTTATGTAAATGCGGCTATTAAAAGACTCTACTTTTAATACTCATTGAACACTAATGGCAATTTATCATCAATAAGATTCATAGCACATAGTAATCACATATGTTATCAGTTATGAATACCTAATCACACCAAATACATAAAGAATCATGTGGACATTTATTCATCACTAGCACAGAGAACATGTATACAAATGAACTCCGCATTCAAGCATATATAATATCGTTAGAAAGTGCAATTACCTTGACGAAACCTTATTACACAAGCAACTTACGCTACATCAACATAACCTATCCGATGATTCCAGCGTCACATCTCAAATTCCTTGTACTTGAAACCAATCAAATCAACTAGGGTTTGGATTTCTCTTAGTTTTCTTACCTATTTAGGTTCCCTTACTTCAAAAAAAAAAACATTGGTTTAGGCCTTTAGGAGAAAATGAATTTCAAATCATTTTCAGAATACTTATGTCGTACTTTGAAAATTTCCAATATCTTTTCAAAATTATGAAAGTTCAACTCTAATATTTATCTTTAAAAACTTCAGACAAAATATTTTTTTAACATAAAATTCTTACATTAAGCTTTTCATAAATATTATTCTCAAAGAACACAACTTTAAAATCTCATCCTTTGACATAAACGGACTATTTTCAAATTATCACACACATATATCTTTCAAACTCTCAACACTTTAAAATTGTTTAACATTAGGGTTTTTTAAAAACTCCCAACTTGATTATCTTTTAAAATTTTGACTTTGACATAGTCTAAACAAATTAGGATTTCATCATTTTGAAATTCCAAGTTGCTTAATTATTTTAGTCTTTATCATTTTCTAAAACATTTCTTGGGTTTTTCCCACTTTATTCAATAAAAGGTTTATTCCTAAAATTAATTTAAAGATAAACAATCACAAAATATTTTCAACACTTAAAACCTTTATGAGATTTATCAATTACACAATTGTTTTAAAATACAACTTGCCATAGTTATTTCCAAAGCTTTTTCAATAAAAGATTATGACTCTCTCTTTTACTCTTTTCTTTCCGTAAAATTTTTTTCCCACATAAACTCAAAAGTCTTCAACTTTTTTCTTACAAATATGTAAAACTACATGTTTTTGATGAAGACAAAGATCAACAATTATGGTCCATGCAACAAGATCAAAAAGAAGATCAAATATCTTCATTAATAAGCTTCAAATCCAAATATTAAATGTTAAAATATAAAGGTATATGATACAAACCAATATTTCAATTACATGAGAACAAGTCATATTTACATATGCATTTAAAGTATTTTCAAAAAGTCAAAACAACATTAACAAAGTCTTAAAAATCATATTTTTGACAAAATAAATAAGTGTATTCGAATACAGCATCTTGTATTCGAATACAAAGCAAGTCAGAAGCAAAAGTCTCAAAGTTGTATTCGACTACGACTATGTGTAGTCGAATACACTGCAAGTCAGTGGCCAAAATCCTTATATCTGTATTCGACTACAACCGTCTGTAGTCGAATACAAAGTAAGTCAGTGGCAAATTTTCACTAATATGTATTCGACTACACACATGTGTATTCGAATACAAGGTGTAATTTTTGAATATTTTTGAACGTTACAAAGAGGTGTATTCGAATACACACATCCTGTATTCGAATACAACTGGAAGAAATACAATTTTTTAGATCTGGAATGGCTCCAAATCATTGTATTCTTTCATCAAACCTCTTGGGTCAATGACCACTAATCTGAAGAGATGTTTATGGAATATAAATACCCCATAACTTCAGATCAAACGACACACAATCCTTGAATCAATACCCTGAACAATTTTGAACAAAATTCTAATCTTTACAAAGTACTTGTGTAAGACCCATAATTTTAAAGTACCCTTTATGTATTTTTGGTGTATTTTGGATTTTGACTCGGAGGCTTTTTAGCCAAAGTTAATAATTATTTGGAGTTTTTATATTCAAAAAGATATTTTGTTGCCAATTAGAACTTCTCGTCGATAAATAAATTGAATTAACTACGGTGAATCCTTTACAGATAATTTAATGCGTTTCGGGTGAAACGGTAATTTAACAAATATCTAACTACGGTGAATCCTTTACAGATAATTTAATGCGTTTCGGGTGAAACGGTAATTTAACAAATATCTAGATGTTTTGAGATATTTGTTAAGTTATATTTATTATCTATATATGTTTGTTTGGAGGGAAAAAGAAAGGAAAACTAGAAGGGAGGAAAAGGAAAAGAAAATAGTATAAAAGGAAGGAAGGAAAAAGGAAGAAAGGAAAAACAAAGGAAAGAAAAAGAAAGGAAAGAAAATCGCCAATTTCCATCTCCTTCCTCTGAACCGTGAACCGATTTCCCTCCTTCTCCCGTTTTCATTTTCGTCGCTTTCTTTTCTTCAAAACTAGTAACCCAAGGTTGGGTGAGAGTTAGAACAAGGATTTCGCAACTCCACTCTTCCTCTTTGATCCGAAAACGAAG